>NW_025535294.1:77500-107203 GCF_020615455.1 Coregonus clupeaformis | reverse complement strand
ATGGATCACTAGTGTTAGCTAGCTTCAGCTACGACTAACGGCGACATCATAGGCTACTTCGATGGATCACTATGGTAGCTCGCTTCAGCTTCACGACTAACGGCGGCATGATAAGCTACTCTCGTTATGGATCACTGGTAGTCGCTTCATGCTTCGACTAATGGCGACATGATAGCTTTACTCTCGTGGATCACTATCGTAGCTAGCTAGCTTATGACTAACGACAACATGATGAACTATTAAGTACAGTATACTATACTATTATCACACTTAACCTATTATACAGTATACTATACTATTATTACACTGAACTATTATACAGTATACTATACTATTATTATTACGAACTGAACTATTATACAGTATACTACACTATTATTACACTGAACTATTATACAGTATACTACACTATTATTACACTGAACTATTATATAATATGTACTACACTATTATTATTACACAAACTATTATACAGTATACTATACTATTATTACACTGAACTATTATACAGTATACTATACTAATTATTCTATTACACTGAACTATTATACAGTATACTCAACTATTATTATACACTGAACTATTACACAGTATACTATACTATTATTACACTGAACTATTATAAAAGTATACCATACTATTATTACACTGAACTATTAGTAAAGTATACTATACTATTACACTGAACTATTAATCAGTATACTATTATTATTACACTGAACTATTATACAGTATACTATACTATTATTACACTGAACTATTAGACAGTATACTATACTATTATTATACACTGAACTATTATACAGTATACTACTACTATTATTACACTGAACTATTATAAAGTATACTATACTATTATTACAGCCTGAACTATTATACAGTATACTATTATTATTACACTGAACTATTATACAGTATACTACTTACTATTATTGCACTGAACTATTAGACAGTTATACTATACTATTATTACACTGAACTATTATACAGTATACTATACTATTATTATACACTGAACTATTATACAGTATACTATACTATTATTACACTGAACTATTATACAGTATACTATATTATTATTACACTGAACTATTATACAGTATACAATACTATTATTACACTGAACTATTATACAGTATACTATACTATTATTATTACACTGAACTATTATACAGTATACTATACTATTATTACACTGAACTATTATACAGTATACTATACTATTACACTGAACTATTATACAGTACACTATACTATTATTATTACACTGAACTATTATACAGTATACTATACTATTATTATTACACTGAACTATTATACAGTATACTACACTATTATTACACTGAACTATTATACAGTATACTATACTATTATTATTACACTGAACTATTAGACAGTATACTATATTATTATTACACTGAACTATTACACAGTATACTATACTATTATTACACTGAACTATTATACAGTATACTATACCTATTATTCCTGAACTATTATACAGTATACTATACTATTATTACACTGACCTATTATACAGTATACTATACTATTATTACACTGAACTATTATACAGTATACTATACTATTATTATTACACTGAACTATTATACAGTATACTATACTATTATTACACTGAACTATTATACAGTATGCTATACTATTATTACACTGAACTATTATAAGGTATACTATACTATTATTACACTGACCTATTATACAGTATACTATACTATTATTATTACACTGAACTATTATACAGTATACTATACTATTATTATTACACTGAACTATTATACAGTATACTATACTATTATTATTACACTGAACTATTATACAGTATACTATACTATTATTACACTGAACTATTATACAGTATACTATACTATTACATGAACTTACGTTATACAGTACACTATACTATTATTATTACACTGAACTATTACAGTATACTATACTATTATTACACTGAACTATTATACAGTATACTATCACTATTATTACACTGAACTATTATACAGTATACTATACTATTATTATTACACTGAACTATTAGACAGTATACTATATTATTATTACACTGAACTATTATACAGTATACTATACTATTATTACACTGGAACTATTATACAGTATACTATACTATTATTATTACACTGAACTATTATACAGTATACTATACTATTATTACACTGACCTATTATACAGTATACTATACTATTATTATTACAACTGAACTATTATACAGTATACTATACTATTATTATTACTGAACTATTATACAGTATACTATACTATTATTACACTGAACTATTATACAGTATACTATACTATTACACTGAACTATTATAAAGTATACTATACTATTATTACACTGACCTATTATACAGTATACTATACCATTATTATTACACTGAACTATTATACAGTATATTATACTATTATTATTACACTGAACTATTATACAGTATACTATACTATTATTATTACACTGAACTATTATACGGTATACTCTACTATTATTATTACACTGAACTATTACACAGTATACTATACTATTATTACACTGAACTATTATAAAGTATACTATACTATTATTGCACTGAACTATTATAAAGTATCTATACTATTATTACACTGAACTATTAATCAGTATACACTATTATTATTACACTGAACTATTATACAGTATACTATACTATTATTACACTGAACTATTAGACAGTATACTATACTATTATTATACACTGAACTATTATACAGTATACTATACTATTATTACACTGAACTATTATAAAGTATACTATACTATTATTACACTGAACTATTATACAGTATACTATTATTATTACACTGAACTATTATACAGTATACTATACTATTATTACACTGAACTATTAGACAGTATACTATACTATTATTACACTGAACTATTATACAGTATACTATACTATTATTATTACACTGAACTATTATACAGTATACTATACTATTATTACACTGAACTATTATACAGTATACTATATTATTATTACACTGAACTATTATACAGTATACTATACTATTATTACACTGAACTATTATACAGTATACTATACTATTATTATTACACTGAACTATTATACAGTATACTATACTATTATTACACTGAACTATTATACAGTATACTATACTATTACACTGAACTATTATACAGTACACTATACTATTATTATTACAGGCTGAACTATTATACAGTATACTATACTATTATTATTACACTGAACTATTATACAGTATACTACACTATTATTACACTGAACTATTATACAGTATACTATACTATTATTATTACACTGAACTATTAGACAGTATACTATATTATTATTACACTGAACTATTATACAGTATACTATACTATTATTACACTGAACTATTATACAGTATACTATACTATTATTACACTGAACTATTATACAGTATACTATACTATTATTACACTGACCTATTATACAGTATACTATACTATTATTATTACACTGAACTATTATACAGTATACTATACTATTATTATTACACTGAACTATTATACAGTATACTATACTATTATTACACTGAACTATTATACAGTATGCTATACTATTATTACACTGAACTATTATAAGGTATACTATACTATTATTACACTGACCTATTATACAGTATACTATACTATTATTATCACTGAACTATTATACAGTATACTATACTATTATTACACTGAACTATTATACAGTATACTATACTATTATTATTACACTGAACTATTATGCAGCGCTATACTATACTATTATTACACTGAACTATTATACAGTATACTATACTATTACACTGAACTATTATACAGTACACTATACTACTTATTATTACATGAACTATTACAGTATACTATACTATTATTATTACACTGAACTATTATACAGTATACTACACTATTATTCACTGAACTATTATACAGTATACTATACTATTATTATCACTGAACTATTAGACAGTATACTATATTATTATTACACTGAACTATTATACAGTATACTATACTATTATTACACTGAACTATTATACAGTATACTATACTATTATTATTACACTGAACTATTATACAGTATACTATACTATTATTACACTGACCTATTATACAGTATACTATACTATTATTATTACACTGAACTATTATACAGTATACTATACTATTATTATACACTGAACTATTATACAGTATACTATACTATTATTACACTGAACTATCCTATACGGTATACTATACTATTATTACACTGAACTATTATAAAGTATACTATACTATTATTACACTGACCTATTATACAGTATACTATACTATTATTATTACACTGAACTATTATACAGTATATTATACTATTATTATTCACTGAACTATTATACAGTATACTATACTATTATTACACTGAACTATTATACAGTATACTTTACTATTATTACACTGAACTAATATACAGTATACTATACTATTATACACTGAACTATTATACAGTATACTATACTATTATTATTGCACTGAACTATTATACAGTATACTATACAATTATTATTACACTGAACTATTGTACAGTATACTATACTATTATTACACTGAACTATTATAAAGTATACTATACTATTATTACACTGAACTATTATACAGTATACTACACTATTATTATTACACTGAACTATTATACAGTATACTATACTATTATTACACTGAACTATTATACAGTATACTATACTATTATTACACTGAACTATTATAATGTATACTATACTTTATTACAGACTGACCTATTATAAAGTATACTATACTATTAATATTACACTGAACTATTATACAGTATACTATACTATTACACTGAACTATTATACAGTATACTATACTATTATTATTGCACTGAACTATTATACAGTATACTATACAATTATTATTACACTGAACTATTATACAGTATACTATACTATTATTACACTGAACTATTATACAGTATACTATTATTACACTGAACTATTATAAAGTATACTACACTATTATTATTTCACTGAACTATTTTACACGAACATTATACAGTATACTATACTATTATTACACTGAACTATTATAAAGTATACTATACTATTATTACACTGACCTATTATAAAGTATACTATACTATTATTATTACACTGAACTATTATACAGTATACTATACTATTATTACACTGAACTATTATACAGTATACTATACTATTAATATTACACTGAACTATTATACAGTATACTATACTATTACACTGAACTATTATACAGTATACTATACTATTATTATACACTGAACTATTATACAGTATACTATACTATTATTATTACACTGAACTATTATACAGTATACTTTACTATTATTACACTGAACTATTATACAGTATACTATACTATTATTATTACACTGAACTATTATACAGTATACTATACTATTATTATTACACTGAACTATTATACAGTATACTATACTATTATTATTACATGAACTATTATACAGTATACTATACTATTATTATTACACTGAACGATTATACAGTATACTATACTATTATTCCACTGAACTATTATACAGTATACTATACTATTATTATTACACTGAATTATTATACAGTATACTATACTATTATTACACTGAACTATTATACAGTATACTATACTATTATTACACTGAACTATTATACAGTATACTATTATTACACTGAACTATTATAAGTATACTATACTATTATTACACTGAACTATTATACAGTATACTATCTATTACACTGAACTATTATACGGTATACTATACTATTATTACACTGAACTATTATACAGTATACTATACTATTATTACACAGAACTATTATACAGAATACTATTATTATTACACTGAACTGTTATACAGTATACTATACTATTATTACACTGAACTATTATACAGTATACTATACTATTATTACACTGAACTATTAGACAGTATACTATACTATTATTACACTGAACTATTATAAGGTATACTATACTATTATTACACTGAACTATTATAAAGTATACTATACTATTATTACACTGAACTATTAATCAGTATACTATTATTATTACACTGAACTATTATACAGTATACTATACTATTATTACACTGAACTATTAGACGGTATACTATACTGTTATTATTACACTGAACTATTATACAGTATACTATACTATTATTACACTGAACTATTATAAAGTATACTATACTATTATTACACTGAACTATTATACAGTATACTATTATTATTACACTGAACTATTATACAGTATACTATACTATTATTGTACACTGAACTATTAGACAGTATACTATACTATTATTACACTGAACTATTATACAGTATACTATACTATTATTATTACACTGAACTATTATACAGTATACTATACTATTATTACACTGAACTATTATGCAGTATACTATACTATTATTACACTGAACTATTATACAGTATACAATACTATTATTACACTGAACTATTATACAGTATACTATACTATTATTATTACACTGAACTATTATACAGTATACTATACTATTATTACACTGAACTATTATACAGTATACTATACTATTACACTGAACTATTATACAGTACACTATACTATTATTATTACACTGAACTATTATACAGTATACTATACTATTATTATTACACTGAACTATTATACAGTATACTACACTATTATTACACTGAACTATTATAGCAGTATACTATACTATTATTATTACACTGAACTATTAGACAGTATACTATATTATTATTACACTGAACTATTATACAGTATACTATACTATTATTACACTGAACTATTATACAGTATACTATACTATTATTATTACACTGAACTATTATACAGTATACTATACTATTATTACACTGACCTATTATACAGTATACTATACTATTATTATTACACTGAACTATTATACAGTATACTATACTATTATTATTACACTGAACTATTATACAGTATACTATACTATTATTACACTGAACTATTATACAGTATCACTATACTATTATTCCCACTGAACTATTATAAGTATACTATACTATTATTACACTGACCTATTATACAGTATACTATACTATTATTATTACACTGAACATTATGCAGTATACTATACTATTATTATTACACTGAACTATTATACAGTATACTATACTATTATTATTACACTGAACTATTATACAGTATACTATACTATTATTACACTGAACTATTATACAGTATACTATACTATTACACTGAACTATTATACAGTACACTATACTATTATTATCACTGAACTATTACAGTATACTATACTATTATTATTACACTGAACTATTATACAGTATACTACACTATTATTATACTGAACTATTATACAGTATACTATACTATTGTTATTACACTGAACTATTAGACAGTATACTATATTATTATTACACTGAACTATTATACAGTATACTATACTATTATTACACTGAACTATTATACAGTATACTATACTATTATTATTGCACTGAACTATTATACAGTATACTATACTATTATTACACTGACCTATTATACAGTATACTATACTATTATTATTACACTGGACTATTATACAGTATACTATACTATTATTATTACACTGAACTATTATACAGTATACTATACTATTATTACACTGAACTATTATACAGTATACTATACTATTATTACACTGAACTCATTATAAAGTATACTATACTATTATTACACTGACCTATTATACAGTATACTATACTATTATTATTACACTGAACTATTATACAGTATATTATGCTATTATTATTACACTGAACTATTATACAGTATACTATACTATTATTATGCACTGAACTACTATACAGTATACTTTACTATTATTACACTGAACTAATATACAGTATACTATACTATTATTACACTGAACTATTATAAAGTATACTATACTATTATTATTGCACTGAACTATTATACAGTATACTATACAATTATTATTACACTGAACTATTATACAGTATACTATACTATTATTACACTGAACTATTATACAGTATACTATACTATTATTACACTGAACTATTATAAAGTATACTACACTATTATTATTACACTGAACTATTATATTACACTGAACTATTATACGGTATACTATACTATTATTACACTGAACTATTATAAAGTATACTATACTATTATTACACTGACCTATTATAAGTATACTATACTATTATTATTACACTGAACTATTATACAGTATACTATACTATTATTACACTGAACTATTATACAGTATACTATACTATTAATATTACACTGAACTATTATACAGTATACTATACTATTACACTGAACTATTATACAGTATACTATACTATTATTATTGCACTGAACTATTATACAGTATACTATACTATTATTATTACACTGAACTATTATACAGTATACTTTACTATTATTACACTGAACTATTATACAGTATACTATACTATTATTATTACACTGAACTATTATACAGTATACTATACTATTATTATTACACTGAACTATTATACAGTATACTATACTATTATTATTACACTGAACTATTATACAGTATACTATACTATTATTATTACACTGAACGATTATACAGTATACTATACTATTATTCCACTGAACTATTATACAGTATACTATACTATTATTATTACACTGAATTATTATACAGTATACTATACTATTATTACACTGAACTACTATACAGTATACTATACTATTATTACACTGAACTATTATAAAGTATACTATTATTACACTGAACTATTATAAAGTATACTATACTATTATTACACTGAACTATTATACAGTATACTATTATTACACTGAACTATTATACAGTATACTATACTATTATTACACTGAACTATTATACAGTATACTATACTATTATTACACAGAACTATTATACAGAATACTGTCTATTATTACACTGAACTGTTATACAGTATACTATACTATTATACACTGAACTATTATACAGTATACTATACTATTATTACACTGAACTATTAGACAGTATACTATACTATTATTACACTGAACTATTATACAGTATACTATACTATTATTATACACTGAACTATTATACAGTATACTATACTATTATTACACTGAACTATTAATCAGTATACTATACTATTATTACACTGAACTATTATACAGTATACTATACTATTATTACACTGAACTATTATACAGTATACTATACTATTATTATTACACTGAACTATTATACAGTATACTATACTATTATTACACTGAACTATTATAACAGTATACTATACTATTATTACACTGAACTATTATACAGTATACTATATATTATTACACTGAACTATTATACAGTATACTATACTATTATTACACTGAACTATTAGACAGTATACTTATACTATTATTACACTGAACTATTATACAGGTATACTATACTATTATTATTACACTGAACTATTATACAGTATACTATACTATTATTACACTGAACTATTATACAGTATACTATACTATTATTACACTGAACTATTATACAGTATACAATACTATTATTACACTGAACTATTATACAGTATACTATACTATTATTATTACACTGAACTATTATACAGTATACTATACTATTATTACACTGAACTATTATACAGTATACTATACTATTACACTGAACTATTATACAGTACACTATACTATTATTATTACACTGAACTATTATACAGTATACTATACTATTATTATTACACTGAACTATTATACAGTATGCTAGCACTATTATTACACTGAACTATTATACAGTATACTATACTATTATTATTACACTGAACTATTAGACAGTATACTATATTATTATTACACTGAACTATTATACAGTATACTATACTATTATTACACTGAACTATTATACAGTATACTATACTATTATTATTACACTGAACTATTATACAGTATACTATACTATTATTACACTGACCTATTATACAGTATACTATACTATTATTATTACACTGAACTATTATACAGTATACTATACTATTATTATTACACTGAACTATTATACAGTATACTATACTATTATTACACTGAACTATTATACAGTATACTATACTATTATTCCACTGAACTATTATAAGGTATACTATACTATTATTACACTGACCTATTATACAGTATACTATACTATTATTATTACACTGAACATTATACAGTATACTATACTATTATTATTACACTGAACTATTATACAGTATACTATACTATTATTATTACACTGAACTATTATACAGTATACTATACTATTATTACACTGAACTATTATACAGTATACTATACTATTACACTGAACTATTATACAGTACACTATACTATTATTATTACACTGGACTATTACAGTATACTATACTATTATTATTACACTGAACTATTATACAGTATACTACACTATTATTACACTGAACTATTATACAGTATACTATACTATTATTATTACACTGAACTATTAGACAGTATACTATATTATTATTACACTGAACTATTATACAGTATACTATACTATTATTACACTGAACTATTATACAGTATACTATACTATTATTATTACACTGAACTATTATACAGTATACTATACTATTATTACACTGACCTATTATACAGTATACTATACTATTATTATTACACTGAACTATTATACAGTATACTATACTATTATTATTACACTGAACTATTATACAGTATACTATACTATTATTACACTGAACTATTATACAGTTATACTATACTATTATTACACTGAACTATTATAAGTATACTATACTATTATTACACTGACCTATTATACAGTATACTATACTATTATTATTACACTGAACTATTATACAGTATATTATACTATTATTATTACACTGAACTATTATACAGTATACTATACTATTATTACACTGAACTATTATACAGTATACTTTACTATTATTACACTGAACTAATATACAGTATACTATACTATTATTACACTGAACTATTATAAAGTATACTATACTATTATTATTGCACTGAACTATTATACAGTATACTATACAATTATTATTACACTGAACTATTATACAGTATACTATACTATTATTACACTGAACTATTATACAGTATACTATACTATTATTACACTGAACTATTATAAAGTATACTACACTATTATTATTACACTGAACTATTATACAGTATACTATACTATTATTACATGAACTATTATACAGTATACTATACTATTATTACACTGAACTATTATAAAGTATACTATACTATTATTACACTGACCTATTATAAAGTATACTATACTATTATTATTACACTGAACTATTATACAGTATACTATACTATTATTACACTGAACTATTATACAGTATACTATACTATTAATATTACACTGCACTATTATACAGTATACTATACTATTACACTGAACTATTATACAGTATACTATACTATTATTATTGCACTGAACTATTATACAGTATACTATACAATTATTATTACACTGAACTATTATACAGTATACTATACTATTATTACACTGAACTATTATACAGTATACTATACTATTATTACACTGAACTATTATAAAGTATACTACACTATTATTATTACACTGAACTATTATACAGTATACTATACTATTACTTACACTGAACTATTATACAGTATACTATACTATTATTACACTGAACTATTATAAAGTATACTATACTATTATTACACTGACCTATTATAAAGTATACTATACTATTATTATTACACTGAACTATTATACAGTATACTATACTATTATTACACTGAACTATTATACAGTATACTATACTATTAATATTACACTGAACTATTATACAGTATACTATACTATTACACTGAACTATTATACAGTATACTATACTATTATTATTGCACTGAACTATTATACAGTATACTATACTATTATTATTACACTGAACTATTATACAGTATACTATACTATTATTATTACACTGAACTATTATACAGTATACTATACTATTATTATTACACTGAACGATTATACAGTATACTATACTATTATTCCACTGAACTATTATACAGTATACTATACTATTATTATTACACTGAATTATTATACAGTATACTATACTATTATTACACTGAACAACTATACAGTATACTATACTATTATTACACTGAACTATTATAAAGTATACTATTATTACACTGAACTATTATAAAGTATACTATACTATTATTACACTGAACTATTATACAGTATACTATTATTACACTGAACTATTATACAGTATACTATACTATTATTACACTGAACTATTAGACAGTATACTATACTATTATTACACAGAACTATTATACAGAATACTATTATTATTACACTGAACTGTTATACAGTATACTATACTATTATTACACTGAACTATTATACAGTATACTATACTATTATTACACTGAACTATTATACAGTATACAATACTATTATTACACTGAACTATTATACAGTATACTATACTATTATTATTACACTGAACTATTATACAGTATACTATACTATTATTACACTGAACTATTATACAGTATACTATAATATTTTTACACTGAACTATTATACAGTATACTATAATATTTTTACACTGAACTATTAAACAGTATACTATACTATTATTACACTGAACTATTAAACAGTATACTATACTATTATTACACTGAACTATTATACAGTATACTATACTATTATTATTACACTGAACTATTATACAGTATACTATACTATTATTACACTGAACTATTATACAGTATACTATACTATCTATTATTACACTGAACTATTATACAGTATACTATACTATTATTACACTGACCTATTATACAGTATACTATACTATTATTACACTGAACTATTATACAGTATACTATACTATTATTATTACACTGAACTATTATACAGTATACTATACTATTATTATTTCACTGAACTATTATACAGTATACTATACTATTATTACACTGAACTATTATACAGTATACTATACTATTATTACACTGAACTATTATACAGTATACTATATTATTATTACACTGAACTATTATACAGTATACTATACTATTATTATTACACTGAACTATTATACAGTATACTATACTATTATTACACTGAACTATTATACAGTATACTACACTATTATTACACTGAACTATTATACAGTATACTATTATTATTACACTGAACTATTATACAGTATACTATACTATTATTATTACACTGAACTATTATACAGTATACTACACTATTATTACACTGAACTATTATACAGTATACTATACTATTATTATTGCACTGAACTATTATACAGTATACTATACTATTATTATTACACTGAACTATTATACAGTATACTATACTATTATTATTACACTGAACGATTATACAGTATACTATACTATTATTCCACTGAACTATTATACAGTATACTATACTATTATTATTACACTGAATTATTATACAGTATACTATACTATTATTACACTGAACTACTATACAGTATACTATACTATTATTACACTGAACTATTATAAAGTATACTATTATTACACTGAACTATTATAGAGTATACTATACTATTATTACACTGAACTATTATACAGTATACTATTATTACACTGAACTATTATACAGTATACTATACTATTATTACACTGAACTATTAGACAGTATACTATACTATTATTACACAGAACTATTATACAGAATACTATTATTATTACACTGAACTGTTATACAGTATACTATACTATTATTACACTGAACTATTATACAGTATACTATACTATTATTACACTGAACTATTAGACAGTATACTATACTATTATTACACTGAACTATTATAAAGTATACTATACTATTATTACACTGAACTATTATAAAGTATACTATACTATTATTACACTGAACTATTAATCAGTATACTATTATTATTACACTGAACTATTATACAGTATACTATACTATTATTACACTGAACTATTAGACAGTATACTATACTGTTATTATTACACTGAACTATTATACAGTATACTATACTATTATTACACTGAACTATTATAAAGTATACTATACTATTATTACACTGAACTATTATACAGTATACTATTATTATTACACTGAACTATTATACAGTATACTATACTATTATTACACTGAACTATTAGACAGTATACTATACTATTATTACACTGAACTATTATACAGTATACTATACTATTATTACACTGAACTATTATACAGTATACTATACTATTATTACACTGAACTATTATACACAGTATACTATACTATTATTCACTGAACTATTATACAGTATACTATACTATTATTATTACACTGAACTATTATACAGTATACTATACTATTATTATTACACTGAACTATTATACAGTATACTATACTATTATTACACTGAACTATTATACAGTATACTATACTATTATTATTACACTGAACTATTATACAGTATACTATACTATTATTACACTGAACTATTATACAGTATACTATACTATTATTACACTGAACTATTATACAGTATACAATACTATTATTACACTGAACTATTATACAGTATACTATACTATTATTATTACACTGAACTATTAGACAGTATACTATACTATTATTACACTGAACTATTATACAGTATACTATACTATTATTACACTGAACTATTATACAGTACACTATACTATTATTATTACACTGAACTATTATACAGTATACTATACTATTATTATTACACTGAACTATTATACAGTATACTACACTATTATTACACTGAACTATTATACAGTATACTATACTATTATTATTACACTGAACTATTAGACAGTATACTATATTATTATTACACTGAACTATTATACAGTATACTATACTATTATTACACTGAACTATTATACAGTATACTATACTATTATTATTACACTGAACTATTATACAGTATACTATACTATTATTACACTGACCTATTATACAGTATACTATACTATTATTATTACACTGAACTATTATACAGTATACTATACTATTATTATTACACTGAACTATTATACAGTATACTATACTATTATTATTACACTGAACTATTATACAGTATACTATACTATTATTACACTGAACTATTATACAGTATACTATACTATTACACTGAACTATTATACAGTACACTATACTATTATTATTACACTGAACTATTATACAGTATACTATACTATTATTATTACACTGAACTATTATACAGTATACTACACTATTATTACACTGAACTATTATACAGTATACTATACTATTATTATTACACTGAACTATTATACAGTATACTATACTATTATTACACTGAACTATTATACAGTATACTATACTATTATTACACTGAACTATTATACAGTATACTATACTATTATTATTACACTGAACTATTATACAGTATACTATACTATTATTACACTGACCTATTATACAGTATACTATACTATTATTATTACACTGAACTATTATACAGTATACTATACTATTATTATTACACTGAACTATTATACAGTATACTATACTATTATTACACTGAACTATTATACAGTATACTATACTATTATTACACTGAACTATTATAAAGTATACTATACTATTATTACACTGACCTATTATACAGTATACTATACTATTATTATTACACTGAACTATTATACAGTATACTATACTATTATTATACACTGAACTATTATACAGTATACTATACTATTATTACACTGAACTATTATACAGTATACTTTACTATTATTACACTGAACTATTATACAGTATACTTTACTATTATAACACTGAACTATTATAAAGTATACTATACTATTATTATTGCACTGAACTATTATACAGTATACTATACAATTATTATTACACTGAACTATTATACAGTATACTATACTATTATTACACTGAACTATTATACAGTATACTATACTATTATTACACTGAACTATTATAAAGTATACTACACTATTATTATTACACTGAACTATTATACAGTATACTATACTATTATTACACTGAACTATTATACAGTATACTATACTATTATTACACTGAACTATTATAAAGTATACTATACTATTATTACACTGACCTATTATAAAGTATACTATACTATTATTATTACACTGAACTATTATACAGTATACTATACTATTATTACACTGAACTATTATACAGTATACTATACTATTATATTACACTGAACTATTATACAGTATACTATACTATTACACTGAACTATTATACAGTATACTATACTATTATTATTGCACTGAACTATTATACAGTATACTATACAATTATTATTACACTGAACTATTATACAGTATACTATACTATTATTACACTGAACTATTATACAGTATACTATACTATTATTACACTGAACTATTATAAAGTATACTACACTATTATTATTACACTGAACTATTATACAGTATACTATACTATTATTACACTGAACTATTATACAGTATACTATACTATTATTACACTGAACTATTATAAAGTATACTATACTATTATTACACTGACCTATTATAAAGTATACTATACTATTATTATTACACTGAACTATTATACAGTATACTATTATTACACTGAACTATTATACAGTATACTATACTATTATTACACTGAACTATTAGACAGTATACTATACTATTATTACACAGAACTATTATACAGAATACTATTATTATTACACTGAACTGTTATACAGTATACTATACTATTATTACACTGAACTATTATACAGTATACTATACTATTATTACACTGAACTATTTATTCAGTATACAATACTATTATTACACTGAACTATTATACAGTATACTATACTATTATTACACTGAACTATTATACAGTATACTATACTATTATTACACTGAACTATTATACAGTATACTATAATATTTTTTACACTGAACTATTATACAGTATACTATAATATTTTTACACTGAACTATTAAACAGTATACTATACTATTATTACACTGAACTATTAAACAGTATACTATACTATTATTACACTGAACTATTATACAGTATACTATACTATTATTATTACACTGAACTATTATACAGTATACTATACTATTATTACACTGAACTATTATACAGTATACTATACTATTATTATTACACTGAACTATTATACAGTATACTATACTATTATTACACTGACCTATTATACAGTATACTATACTATTATTACACTGAACTATTATACAGTATACTATACTATTATTATTACACTGAACTATTATACAGTATACTATACTATTATTATTTCACTGAACTATTATACAGTATACTATACTATTATTACACTGAACTATTATACAGTATACTATACTATTATTACACTGAACTATTATACAGTATACTATACTATTATTATTACACTGAACTATTATACAGTATACTATACTATTATTATTACACTGAACTATTATACAGTATACTATACTATTATTACACTGAACTATTATACAGTATACTACACTATTATTACACTGAACTATTATACAGTATACTATTATTATTACACTGAACTATTATACAGTATACTATACTATTATTATTACACTGAACTATTATACAGTATACTACACTATTATTACACTGAACTATTATACAGTATACTATACTATTATTATTACACTGAACTATTAAACAGTATACTATACTATTATTACACTGAACTATTATACAGTATACTATACTATTATTACACTGAACTATTATACAGTATACTATACTATTATTACACTGAACTATTATACAGTATACTACACTATTATTATTACACTGAACTATTATACAGTATACTATACTATTATTACACTGAACTATTATACAGTATACTATACTATTATTACACTGAACTATTATACAGTATACTATACTATTATTACACTGAACTATTATACAGTATACTATACTATTATTATTACACTGAACTATTATACAGTATACTATACTATTATTACACTGAACTATTATACAGTATACTATACTATTATTACACTGAACTATTATACAGTATACTATACTAGTATTACACTGAACTGTTATACAATATACTATACTATTATTACACTGAACTATTATACAGTATACTACACTATTATTACACTGAACTATTATACAGTATACTACACTATTATTATTACACTGAACTATTATACAGTATACTATACTATTAGTATTACACTGAACTATTATACAGTATACTATACTATTATTACACTGAACTATTATACAGTATACTATACTAGTATTACACTGAACTATTATACAATATACTATACTATTATTACACTGAACTATTATACAGTATACTACACTATTATTACACTGAACTATTATACAGTATACTACACTATTATTATTACACTGAACTATTATACAGTATATTATACTATTATTACACTGAACTATTATAAAGTATACTATACTATTATTACACTGAACTATTATACAGTATACTACACTATTATTACACTGAACTATTATACAGTATACTATACTATTATTACACTGAACTATTATACAGTATACTATACTATTATTACACTGAACTATTATACAGTATACTATACTATTATTACACTGAACTATTTTACAGTATACTATACTAGTATTACACTGAACTATTATACAATATACTATACTATTATTACACTGAACTATTATACAGTATACTACACTATTATTACACTGAACTATTATACAGTATACTACACTATTATTATTACACTGAACTATTATACAGTATACTATACTATTATTACACTGAACTATTATACAGTATACTATACTATTATTACACTGAACTATTATACAGTATACTATACTATTATCACACTGAACTATTATACAGTATACTACACTATTATTACACTGAACTATTATACAGTATACTACACTATTATTACACTGAACTATTATACAGTATGCTATACTATTATTACACTGAACTATTATACAGTATACTATACTATTATCACACTGAACTATTATACAGTATACTATACTATTATTACACTGAACTATTATACAGTATACTACACTATTATTACACTGAACTATTATACAGTATGCTATACTATTATTACACTGAACTATTATACAGTACACTATACTATTATTACACTGAACTATTATACAGTATACTAGCTACACTAGCCAATATCTACACTGTATTTCTGATCAATTTGATGTTATTGCTTTTCTTTCTGTTAAGATAATTTATTAACTAACTATTTCAGTGTCTCTGTGCGTCTCCCAAAAGGTTGTAAGGCTTTTGGATCAAGAAACGGACAGACCTCCCAGTTGCAATATTCAGAGATCTTTATTCATTTGAGAATTCTGTTATCACAATTTCAGAGTCCATCTTTTATACACACACACCGTCATACAGAAATCCCCCCATCTGGAGGCGGGCTGTATATTATATTTCCACAATACCTGGGTTCATGTCTTCCTCTGCTCTCCTGACCATCAGGTCACACACACATGTTCTTATCATAGGCTGCATTCCTTAGTTATAGCCGTCCTCACAATATCCTGCGCCATATTTCATACTCTTTAACAAGCCCAACAGTTTCTCTTCTCCTTAAATTGGGAGGCCTCTTTATCTTGGTTTCTCAGTTGTCTGTAGCCAGTTCTCCTTCTCCTTTGTTGTCTGGCCTAACTCTTACTCACATTGCTAAATAGTAGCTCAATGTCATAGTCTTTACTGGTCCTACACTCACACATTCTAACACATTATACACCGTTTCAGATATAGGAGACATGAGGGTTTAATAAAGATATTGGAGACATGAGGGTTTAATAAAGATATTGGAGACATGGAGACATGAGGTTTAATAAAGATATTGGAGACATGAGGGTTTAATAAAGATATTGGAGACATGGAGACATGAGGGTTTAATAAAGATATAGGAGACATGAGGGTTTAATAAAGATATAGGAGACATGGAGACATGAGGGTTTAATAAAGATATATGAGACATGGAGACATGGGGGTTTAATAAAGATATTGGAGACATGAGGGTTTAATAAAGATATAGGAGACATGGAGACATGAGGGTTTAATAAAGATATATGAGACATGGAGACATGAGGGTTTAATAAAGATATAGGAGACGTGGAGACATGGGGGTTTAATAAAGATATTGGAGACATGAGGGTTTAATAAAGATATAGGAGACATGGAGACATGAGGGTTTAATAAAGATATAGGAGACGTGGAGACATGGGGGTTTAATAAAGATATTGGAGACATGGGGGTTTAATGAAGATATAGGAGACATGGAGACATGAGGGTTTAATAAAGATATAGGAGACATGGAGACATGAGGGTTTAATAAAGATATTGGAGACATGGAGACATGAGGGTTTGATAAAGATATAGGAGACATGGAGACATGAGGATTTAATAAAGATATTGGAGACATGGAGACATGGAGACATGAGGGTTTGATAAAGATATTGGAGACATGGAGACATGAGGGTTTAATAAAGATATAGGAGACATGAGGGTTTAATAAAGATATAGGAGACATGGAGACATGGAGACATGGAGACATGAGGGTTTAATAAAGATATAGGAGACATGGAGACATGGAGACATGAGGGTTTAATAAAGATATAGGAGACATGGAGACATGGAGACATGGGGGTTTAATAAAGATATAGGAGACATGGAGACATGAGGGTTTAATAAAGATATTGGAGACATGGAGACATGAGGGTTTGATAAAGATATAGGAGACATGGAGACATGGAGACATGAGGGTTTAATAAAGATATAGGAGACATGGAGACATGAGGGTTTAATAAAGATATTGGAGACATGAGGGTTTAATAAAGATATAGGAGACATGGAGACATGAGGGTTTAATAAAGATATTGGAGACATGGAGACATGAGGGTTTGATAAAGATATAGGAGACATGGAGACATGGAGACATGACGGTTTAATAAAGATATAGGAGACATGGAGACATGGAGACATGAGGGTTTAATAAAGATATAGGAGACATGGAGACATGGAGACATGAGGGTTTAATAAAGATATAGGAGACATGGAGACATGAGGGTTTAATAAAGATATTGGAGACATGGAGACATGAGGGTTTGATAAAGATATAGGAGACATGGAGACATGGAGACATGAGGGTTTAATAAAGATATAGGAGACATGGAGACATGAGGGTTTAATAAAGATAGGAGACATGGAGACATGAGGGTTTAATAAAGATATAGGAGACATGGAGACATGAGGGGTTAATAAAGATATAGGAGACATGGAGACATGAGGGTTTAATAAAGATATTGGAGACATGAGGGTTTAATAAAGATATAGGAGACATGGAGACATGGAGACATGAGGGTTTAATAAAGATATTGGAGACATGAGGGTTTAATAAAGATATAGGAGACATGGAGACATGGAGACATGAGGGTTTAATAAAGATATTGGAGACATGAGGGTTTAATAAAGATATAGGAGACATGGAGACATGAGGGTTTAATAAAGATAGGAGACATGGAGACATGAGGGGTTAATAAAGATATAGGAGACATGGAGACATGAGGGTTTAATAAAGATATAGGAGACATGAGGGTTTAATAACGATATAGGAGACATTAGGGTTTAATAAAGATATAGCAGACATGGAGACATGAGGGTTTAATAAAGATATTGGAGACATGCGGGTTTAATAAAGATATAGGAGACATGGAGACATGGGGGTTTAATAAAGATATGAGGGTTTAATAAAGATATTGGAGACATGGAGACATGGGGGTTTAATAAAGATATAGGAGACATGGAGACATTAGGGTTTAATACAGATATAGGAGACATGGAGACATGAGGGTTTAATAAAGATATAGGAGACATGGGGGTTTTAATAAAGATATAGGAGACATGGAGACATGAGGGTTTAATAAAGATATTGGCGACATGGAGACATGGGGGTTTTAATAAAGATATAGAAGACATGGAGACATGAGGGTTTAATAAAGATATTGGAGACATGGAGACATGAGGGTTTAATAAAGATATAGGAGACATGGAGACATGAGGGTTTAATACAGATATAGGAGACATTGAGACATGGGGGTTTAATAAAGATATAGGAGACATGGAGACATGAGGGTTTAATAAAGATATAGGAGACATGAGGGTTTAATAAAGATATAGAAGACATGAGGGTTTAATAAAGATAGGAGACATGGAGACATGAGGGTTTAATAAAGATATAGGAGACATGAGGGTAGGAGACATGGAGACATGGAGACATGAGGGTTTAATAAAGATATTGGAGACATGGAGACATGAGGGTTTAATAAAGATATAGGAGACATGGAGACATGAGGGTTTAATAAAGATATTGGAGACATGAGGGTTTAATAAAGATATTGGAGACATGAGGGTTTAATAAAGATAGGAGACATGGAGACATGAGGGTTTAATAAAGATATAGGAGACATGGAGACATGAGGGTTTAATAAAGATATTGGAGACAAGGGGGTTTAATAAAGATATTGGAGACATGGAGACATGGGGGTTTAATAAAGATATAGGAGACATGGAGACATGAGGGTTTAATAAAGATATTGGAGACATGAGGGTTTAATAAAGATATTGGAGACATGAGGGTTTAATAAAGATAGGAGACATGGAGACATGAGGGTTTAATAAAGATATAGGAGACATGGAGACATGAGGGTTTAATAAAGATATTGGAGACAAGGGGGTTTAATAAAGATATTGGAGACATGGAGACATGGGGGTTTAATAAAGATATAGGAGACATGGAGACATGAGGGTTTAATAAAGATATTGGAGACATGAGGGTTTAATAAAGATATAGGAGACATGGAGACATGAGGGTTTAATAAAGATAGGAGACATGGAGACATGAGGGGTTAATAAAGATATAGGAGACATGGAGACATGAGGGTTTAATAAAGATATAGGAGACATGAGGGTTTAATAACGATATAGGAGACATTAGGGGTTTAATAAAGATATAGCAGACATGGAGACATGAGGGTTTAATAAAGATATTGGAGACATGCGGGTTTAATAAAGATATAGGAGACATGGAGACATGGGGGTTTAATAAAGATATGAGGGTTTAATAAAGATATTGGAGACATTGAGACATGGGGGTTTAATAAAGATATAGGAGACATGGAGACATTAGGGTTTAATACAGATATAGGAGACATGGAGACATGAGGGTTTAATAAAGATATAGGAGACATGGGGGTTTAATAAAGATATAGGAGACATGGAGACATGAGGGTTTAATAAAGATATTGGCGACATGGAGACATGGGGGGTTTAATAAAGATATAGAAGACATGGAGACATGAGGGTTTAATAAAGATATTGGAGACATGGAGACATGAGGGTTTAATAAAGATATAGGAGACATGGAGACATGAGGGTTTAATACAGATATAGGAGACATTGAGACATGGGGGTTTAATAAAGATATAGGAGACATGGAGACATGAGGGTTTAATAAAGATATAGGAGACATGAGGGTTTAATAAAGATATAGAAGACATGAGGGTTTAATAAAGATAGGAGACATGGAGACATGAGGGTTTAATAAAGATATAGGAGACATGAGGGTTTAATAAAGAATAGGAGACATGGAGACATGGAGACATGAGGGTTTAATAAAGATATTGGAGACATGGAGACATGAGGGTTTAATAAAGATATAGGAGACATGGAGACATGAGGGTTTAATAAAGATATTGGAGACATGAGGGTTTAATAAAGATATTGGAGACATGAGGGTTTAATAAAGATAGGAGACATGGAGACATGAGGGTTTAATAAAGATATAGGAGACATGGAGACATGAGGGTTTAATAAAGATATTGGAGACAAGGGGGTTTAATAAAGATATTGGAGACATGGAGACATGGGGGTTTAATAAAGATATAGGAGACATGGAGACATGAGGGTTTAATAAAGATATTGGAGACATGAGGGTTTAATAAAGATATTGGAGACATGAGGGTTTAATAAAGATAGGAGACATGGAGACATGAGGTTTTAATAAAGATATAGGAGACATGGAGACATGAGGGTTTAATAAAGATATTGGAGACAAGGGGGTTTAATAAAGATATTGGAGACATGGAGACATGGGGGTTTAATAAAGATATAGGAGACATGGAGACATGAGGGTTTAATAAAGATATTGGAGACATGAGGGTTTAATAAAGATATAGGAGACATGGAGACATGAGGGTTTAATAAAGATAGGAGACATGGAGACATGAGGGGTTAATAAAGATATAGGAGACATGGAGACATGAGGGTTTAATAAAGATATAGGAGACATGAGGGTTTAATAACGATATAGGAGACATTAGGGTTTAATAAAGATATAGCAGACATGGAGACATGAGGGTTTAATAAAGATATTGGAGACATGCGGGTTTAATAAAGATATAGGAGACATGGAGACATGGGGGGTTTTAATAAAGATATGAGGGTTTAATAAAGATATTGGAGACATGGAGACATGGGGGTTTAATAAAGATATAGGAGACATGGAGACATTAGGTTTAATACAGATATAGGAGACATGGAGACATGAGGGTTTAATAAAGATATAGGAGACATGGGGGTTTAATAAAGATATAGGAGACATGGAGACATGAGGGTTTAATAAAGATATTGGCGACATGGAGACATGGGGGTTTAATAAAGATATAGAAGACATGGAGACATGAGGGTTTAATAAAGATATTGGAGACATGGAGACATGAGGGTTTAATATAGATATAGGAGACATGGAGACATGAGGGTTTAATACAGATATAGGAGACATTGAGACATGGGGGTTTAATAAAGATATAGGAGACATGGAGACATGAGGGTTTAATAAAGATATAGGAGACATGAGGGTTTAATAAAGATATAGAAGACATGAGGGTTTAATAAAGATAGGAGACATGGAGACATGAGGGTTTAATAAAGATATGGGAGACATGAGGGTTTAATAAAGAATAGGAGACATGGAGACATGGAGACATGAGGGTTTAATAAAGATATTGGAGACATGGAGACATGAGGGTTTAATAAAGATATAGGAGACATGGAGACATGAGGGTTTAATAAAGATATTGGAGACATGAGGGTTTAATAAAGATATTGGAGACATGAGGGTTTAATAAAGATAGAGACATGGAGACATGAGGGTTTAATAAAGATATAGGAGACATGGAGACATGAGGGGTTTAATAAAGATATTGGAGACAAGGGGGTTTAATAAAGATATTGGAGACATGGAGACATGGGGGTTTAATAAAGATATAGGAGACATGGAGACATGAGGGTTTAATAAAGATATTGGAGACATGGAGGGTTTAATAAAGATATAGGAGACATGGAGACATGAGGGTTTAATAAAGATATAGGAGACATGGAGACATGGGGGTTTAATAAAGATATTGGAGACATGGAGACATGAGGGTTTAATAAAGATATATGAGACATGGAGACATGAGGGTTTAATAAAGATATTGGAGACATGGGGGTTTAATAAAGATATAGGAGACATGGAGACATGAGGGTTTAATAAAGATATTGGAGACATGAGGGTTTAATAAAGATATAGGAGACATGGGGGTTTAATAAAGATATAGGAGACATGGAGACATGGGGGTTTAATAAAGATATAGGAGACATGGAGACATGGGGGTTTAATAAAGATATAGCAGACATGGAGACATGAGGGTTTAATAAATATATTGGAGACATGTGGGTTTAATAAAGATATAGGAGACATGGAGACATGAGGGTTTAATAAAGATATTGGAGACATGGAGACATGAGGGTTTAATAAAGATATAGGAGACATGAGGGTTTAATAAAGATATAGGAGACATGGAGACATGGGGGTTTAATAAAGATATTGGAGACATGAGGGTTTAATAAAGATATAGGAGACATGGGGGTTTTAATAAAGATATAGGAGACATGGAGACATTGGGGTTTAATAAAGATATAGGATACATGAGGGTTTAATAAAGATATAGGAGACATGGAGACATGAGGGTTTAATAAAGATATAGGAGACATGGAGACATGAGGGTTTAATAAAGATATTGGAGACATGGAGACATGAGGGTTTAATAAAGATATAGGAGACATGAGGGGTTTAATAAAGATATAGGAGACATGGAGACATGAGGGTTTAATAAAGCTATTGGAGACATGAGGGTTTAATATAGATATAGGAGACATGGAGACATGAGGGTTTAATAAAGATATAGGAGACATGAGGGTTTAATAAAGATATAGGAGACATGGAGACATGAGGGTTTAATAAAGATATAGGAGACATGGAAACATGAGGGTTTAATAAAGATATAGGAGACATGAGGGTTTAATAAAGATATATGAGACATGGAGACATGAGGGTTTAATAAAGATATTGGAGACATGAGGGTTTAATAAAGATATAGGATACATGGAGGTTTAATAAAGATATAGGAGACATGGAGACATGGGGGTTTAATAAAGATATAGGTGACATGAGGGTTTAATAAAGATATAGGAGACATGGAGACATGGGGATTTAATAAAGATATTGGAGACATGGAGACATGAGGGTTTAATAAAGATATAGGAGACATGGAGACATGGGGTTTAATAAAGATATTGGAGACATGAGGGTTTAATAAAGATATAGGAGACATGGAGACATGGGGGTTTAATAAAGATATTGGAGACATGGAGACATGAGGGTTTAATAAAGATATAGGAGACATGAGGGTTTAATAAAGATATAGGAGACATGGAGACATGAGGGTTTAATAAGATATAGGAGACATGGAGACATGAGGGTTTAATAAAGATATAGGAGACGTGGAGACATGAGGGTTTAATAAAGATATTGGAGACATGAGGGTTTAATAAAGATATAGGAGACATGGAGACATGAGGGTTTAATAAAGATATTGGAGACATGAGGGTTTAATAAAGATATAGGAGACATGAGGGTTTAATAAAACATTTATTCTGAGCACATCTGTACAGCAACGGATCAACACAGAAGATCCCATACAACACAGCCATAATACAACCTCATATCAACCATAACACAACCTCAAATCAACCAAAACACAACCTCAAATCAACCAATACTTAACCTTTATTTAACCAACCACAACCTCAACATCGGCTCAACCTCCAATCATCTTTGCTCCTCTTTTATTCATGTTTACACCCCCCCCCCCCCAAAACGTACAACTTGTTTTGGAAAGAGCAGAGAAAATACATGTCAATATTGTGATGAATCAACGTTACGCTCTAGAATCCAGCCAGTGCATGATTCCATTGTCTTGCCTAAAGGATCATCATCGACATGAGGAAAACAGGGGGACACCATAAGACACAGAGTCTCACCTTTATGGATCAGAATCTATTGATTTATATAACGTCACTACTCCAGATACTTTTAAGGGCTTTACGGGTCAGGGCTACATTTGATGGGTTTAGGGTTACATTCTATGGGGTCAGAGTTATATTGTATGGAACTTATCACAGGACTTTAAAGGAATAAACCAATAAAAACTAAGACTTTATAATTGATATCAGATAAAGCACAGCCAAGGCACAAAAAGATGAAGAGGAAAGGAGAGTGATGGGAAGACATAGCAGGGTCAGGGGGTGGGGGGGGGGTTGACATGACAACAACAGAATACACCGCAGCGGGAAGAAGTCTGGGCTGCGTTTCAGCACGGAGCAACGTTTCAGGAAAGTTCAGCAAAGTTACAACATTCAGCAGAGTTTGAACGTTCAGGAACATTTTAGCAGAGTTTTTTTTTTTTTTTTTCATGATCAAGAGCGTTCAGCGCCGAGCAACGTT
Source organism: Coregonus clupeaformis (assembly GCF_020615455.1). Lineage (NCBI taxonomy): Eukaryota > Metazoa > Chordata > Actinopteri > Salmoniformes > Salmonidae > Coregonus > Coregonus clupeaformis. The sequence continues at coordinate 79,071 of NW_025535294.1, read as the reverse complement.
CAGGAGCGTTCAGCAGAATTACGTTTAGGAACATTTAGGAAGGTTACGTTCAACGCACCAGGACTCAGTAGAGAGTTAACACACACTGGAGCAGCAGTCTCAGGCTGCGGCCCAAACGGCCCCTATCCCCCCCCTGTAGTGCACTCCCTTTGGACTCAGTAGAGAGTTAACACACACTGGAGCAGCAGTCTCAGGCTGCGGCCCAAACGGCCCCTATCCCCCCCCTGTAGTGCACTCCCCTTTGGACTCAGTAGAGAGTTAAACACACTGGAGCAGCAGTCTCAGGCTGCGGCCCAAACGGCCCCTATCCCCCCTGTAGTGCACTCCCTTTGGACTCAGTAGAGAGTTAACACACACTGGAGCAGCAGTCTCAGGCTGCGGCCCAAACGGCCCCTATCCCCCCTGTAGTGCACTCCCTTTGGACTCAGTAGAGAGTTAACACACACATGGAGCAGCAGTCTCAGGCTGCGGCCCAAACGGCCCCTATCCCCCTGTAGTGCACTCCCTTTGGACTCAGTAGAGAGTTAACACACACTGGAGCAGCAGTCTCAGGCTGCGGCCCAAACGGCCCCTATCCCCCCCCTGTAGTGCACTCCCTTTGGACTCAGTAGAGAGTTAACACACACTGGAGCAGCAGTCTCAGGCTGCGGCCCAAACGGCCCCTATCCCCCTCCTGTAGGGCACTCCCTTTGACCAGAGCCCTGGATGCACTACATAGGGAATAGGGTGCCGTTACACAGGGAATAGGGTGCCGTTACACAGGGAATAGGGTGCCGTTACACAGGGAATAGGGTGCCGTTACACAGGGAATAGGGTGCCGTTACACAGGGAATAGGGTGCCGTTACATAGGGAATAGGGGTGCCGTTACACAGGGAATAGGGTGCCGTTACACAGGAATAGGGTGCCGTTACACAGGGAATAGGGTGCCGTTACACAGGGAATAGGGTGCCGTTACACAGGGAATAGGGTGCCGTTACACAGGGAATAGGGTGTCGTTACACAGGGAATAGGGTGCCGTTACACAGGGAATAGGGTGCCGTTACACAGGGAATAGGGTGCCGTTACACAGGGAATAGGGTGCCGTTACACAGGGAATAGGGTGCCGTTCAAGACGCAGGCCTGAGACTCTGCTCAGCATAAGGGCTCATATAGCATAGAGGCAGTTAGATACTTTATATTAGAGACTTTAAAAAAATCATTGAAATAGTCGTCCATTGAACACTGTGACTGTTGATGAGGGGGGAATTTCACCACGCGGACTGATAGAGTTAACACTGGACAGGCTGAGGATCACACTACACCCAACTCCCTTTCTAGTGCACTACTTTTAGACCACAGCCCTGTGGGCTTTAGGATGCAGACAGAGGGGATAGGGTGTTACATCTGGGACAGATTCTCTCATGGTATTTATAACAAGAAATACTACCAGCAGGATTCTGTCCTGAGGTCACTGTTACAGCAGGAAGATTCAATATACCTATATTATCTCTATCTATATTATCTCTGTATCCTATACAGAGGATATATACAGTTCATAATCCAGAGTTCATATCTATATTATCTCTGTATC
>NW_025535294.1:70000-75000 GCF_020615455.1 Coregonus clupeaformis | reverse complement strand
GTTGCCAGAGAGGAAGGAAACTGCCAATGGTGACTTTAAAATAGTTACAGAGTTTAATGGCTGTAATAGGAGAACTGAGGATGGATCAACAACATTGTAGTTACTCCACAATACTAACCTAAATGACAGAGTGAAAAGAAGGAAGCCTGTACAGAATAAAATACGTAATACAAATATTCCAAAACATGCATCCTGTTTGCAATAAAACACTAAAGTAAAACTTCAAAAAATGAGGCCAAGAAATGAACTTAGTCCTGAATAAAACATTTACTTTGACATTTTTGTCATTTACAGACGCTCTTATCCAGAGTGACTTACAGTTAGTGCATTCAACTTAAGATAGCTAGGTGAGACAACCACATATTACAGTCATCGTAAGTACATTTTTCTTCAATAAAATAGCTATTAGTAAAGTCAGAGCTAGTAAGGGGGAAAGAAGTCAAGTGCGAGTGTTAGTTCACGAAAGGCTTTTTGTTATTTTTATTTTTGGGGGATGCTGTGGGATTATTTAAGATACTCTTTGAAGAGGTAAGGTTTCAGATGTTTCCGGAAGATGGGCAGGGACTCTGCTGTCCTAGCTTCAGGGGGAAGCTGGTTCCACCATTGGGGTGCCAGGACAGAGAAGAGCTTGGACTGGGCTGAGCGGGAGCTGCCCTCCCCTAGGGGTGGGAGGGTCAAGAGACCAGAGGTGGCAGAACTGAGGAGAGCTTGGACTGGGCTGAGCGGGAGCTGCCCTCCCGTAGGGTTGGGAGGGTCAAGAGACCAGAGGTGGCAGAACGGAGTGCTCAGGTTGGGGTGTAGGGTTTGACCATAGCCTGAAGGTAGGGAGGGGCACTTCCTCTTGCTGCTCCGTAGGTAAGCGCCATGGTCTTGTAGTGGATGTGAGCCTAGACTGGAAGCCAGTGGAGTGTGCGGAGGAGCGGGGTGACATGGGAGAACTTGGGAAGGTTGAACACCAGGCGGACTGCATAATTCTGGATAAGTTGTAGGGGTTTGATGGCACAAGCGGGGAGCCCGGCCAACAGAAAGTTGCAGTAGTCCAGACGGGAGATGACAAGTGCCTGGATTAGGACCTGTGCCACTTCCTGTGTGAGATAGGGTCGTACTCTACGGATGTTGTAGAGCATGAACCTGCAGGAGCGAGTCACTGCTTTCATGTTTGCAGAGAACATCAGGGTGTTCCAGGGTCACACCAAGGTTCTTTGCACTCTGGGAGTTGAGACACCGTGGAGTTGTCAACTGTAATGGAGAGGTCTTGAAGCAGGCAGGCCTTTCCCGGGAGGAAGAGCAGCTCATTTTTGTCGAGGTTGAGCTTGAGGTGGTGGGCCGACATCGAAGCTGAGATATCTACACAAAGATGCGTTTTGCCACCTGGGTGTCAGAAAGGGGGGGGAAGGAGAAAAGTAGTTGAGTGTCATCCACATAGCAATGACAGGAGAGACCAGGTGAGGATATGACGGACCCTAGTGACTTGGTGTCTAGAGAGAAGAGGAGAGGATCTAGAACCGAGCCCTGGGGGACACCAGTAGTGAGAGTACGTGGTGCAGACACAGATCCACTCCACATCACCTGGTAGGAGTGGCCTGCCAGGTAGGATGCAATCCAGGAGTGTGCAGAGCCTGAGACGCCCAGCCCTGAGAGGGTGGAGAGGAAGATCTCATGGTTCACAGTGTTGAAGGCAGCAGATAGATCTAGGAGGATGAGAGCAGAGGAGAGAGAGAGTCAGCTTTGGCAGTGAGGAGAGCCTCCGTGACACAGAGAAGAGCAGTCTTGGTAGAGTTACCCATCTTGAAGCCAGACTAGTTAGGGTCAAGAAGATCGTTCTGAGAGAGTTAACGAGAAAGTTGATCAGAGACAGAAGTGTTTTTGAAAGAAAAGAAAGAAGGTATACAGGTCTTTAGTTTTTGACGTCAGATGAGTCGAGTGTTGGTTTCTTGAGGAGGGGAGAAACTCAGGCCATTTTGAAGTCAGAGGGGACGCAGCCAGTGGTCAGGGATGAGGGAAGTGAGGACTGGGAGAAGGTCTCCAGAGATGGTCTAAGAAGGGAGGAGGCCAGACATCACTAGTCTGGAGAGAGAGGGGAGAAAGAGGTCAAGGTGTAGGGTAGTTCTGTGTGAGTGAGCCCAGTGGACTCAATAGGCTGAGTGAATACGTAGCGGATGTCGTCCGCAGAGAGGGAGGAGGGACGGGGGATTAAGGAGGGAGGAGAAGGTGGTAAATCGTTTCTTAGGGTTAGAAGCAGAAGCTTGACATTTTGAGCGATAGGAAGAGGCTTTAGCAGCAGATACAGAGGAAGAGAAGGTAGAGAGGGAGTTAAAGGATGGCTTTAGCAGCAGATACAGAGGAAGAGAAGGTAGAGAGGAGGGAGTGAAAGGATGGCTTTAGCAGCAGATACAGAGGAAGAGGAGGTAGAGAGGAGGGAATGAAAGGATGGCTTTAGCAGCAGATACAGAGGAAGAGAAGGTAGAGAGGAGGGAGTGAAAGGATGGCTTTAGCAGCAGATACAGAGGAAGAGAAGGTAGAGCGGAGGGAGTGAAAGGATGGCTTTAGCAGCAGATACAGAGGAAGAGAAGGTAGAGAGGAGGGAGTGAAAGGATGGCTTTAGCAGCAGATACAGAGGAAGAGAAGGTAGAGAGGAGGGAGTGAAAGGATGGCTTTATCAGCAGATACAGAGGAAGAGAAGGTAGAGAGGGAGTTAAAGGATGGCTTTAGCAGCAGATACAGAGGAAGAGAAGGTAGAGAGGAGGGAGTGAAAGGATGGCTTTAGCAGCAGATACAGAGGAAGAGAAGGTAGAGAGGAGGGAGTGAAAGGATGGCTTTAGCAGCAGATACAGAGGAAGAGAAGGTAGAGAGGAGGGAGTGAAAGGATGGCTTTAGCAGCAGATACAGAGGAAGAGAAGGTAGAGAGGAGGGAGTGAAAGGATGGCTTTAGCAGCAGATACAGAGGAAGAGAAGGTAGAGAGGAGGGAATGAAAGGATGGTAGGTCCTTCGGAAGTTCAGTTTTCCTCCATTTTCGCTCTGCCCGCAGCCCTGTTCTGTAAGCTCACAATGGAGCAGGAGGGGAGGGCCGAGCCGTCCAGGAGGAAAGGGGACAGTTAGAGTCATAGGATACAGAAAGGGAGGAGAGTAGGGTCGATGAGGCAGAATCAGGAGACAGGAGGGAGAAGGATTTAGCAGAAGGGAGAGATGATAGGATAGAAGAGGAGAGAGTAGTGGGAGAGAGAGAGTGAAGATTGCGACGGCACATGACCATCTGGGTAGGGGCTGAGGGGTTAGGATTGGAGGAAAGGGACACAGAAAAGGAAACAAAGTAGTGATCAGAGACCTGGAGGGGGGTTGCAGTGAGGTTAGTCGGAGAACAGCCTCTAGTAAAGATGAGGTCAAGCGTATTACCTGCCTTGTGAGTTGGAGGGGATTGGGAAAGGGTGAGGTCAAAAGAGGCAAGGAGGGGAAAGAAAGAGCTGGAAAGAAATGAATCGAAGGGCGACGTCGGGAGGTTGAAGTCATCAAGTACGAAGAGCGGTGAGCCATCGTCAGGAAATTAGCTTACGAGGAACTCTAAGGACACCTGGTGGGCGATAGATGACAACCACGTTAAGCTTGAGTGACAGCGTGGAATTCAAATGAGGAGATGGACAGGTGAGAGAGGGAGAAAAGAGAGAATCTCTCCTTAGGAGAAATGAGTAGCCCTGTGCCATCACCGTGGCGACCAGATGCTCTCGGACTAGGAGAGAAAACGTAGTCAGCTGGAGTAGCAGTGTTCTCTGGGGTGATCCATGTCTCAGGGCCATAAAGTCTAGGGCAGCACAGGCTGAGATGAACTCGGCATTCTTGACCGCAGATCGGCAGTTCCAAACGCTGCCAGAATTCCACATGGGTTGCAGCCAAGGGGTGGGGAGGTGTGGAGTCTTCCTCTAATAGCTCCTCTTTGTTTCGCCAATGGTCTTAGTTTTGCGACGGGACCGCCGCCGCTGAGAACACAGGGGGGACTGAAGTACTAACACTAATTGCTGAGAACACAGGGGGGACTGAAGTACTAACACTAATTGCTGAGAACACAGGGGAGACTGAAGGACTAACACTAATTGCTGAGAACACAGGGGGGACTGAAGTACTAACACTAATTGTTGAGAACACAGGGGGGACTGAAGTACTAACACTAATTGTTGAGAACACAGGGGAGACTGAAGTACTAACACTAATTGCTGAGAAAAACGGGGGGACTGAAGTACTAACACTAATTGCTGAGAACACAGGGGGGACTGAAGTACTAACACTAATTGCTGAGAACACAGGGGGACTGAAGTACTAACACTAATTGCTGAGAACACGGGGGGACTGAAGTACTAACACTAATTGCTGAGAACACAGGGGGGACTAAAGTACTAACACTAATTGCTGAGAACACAGGGGGGACTGAAGAACTAACACTAATTGCTGAGAACACAGGGGAGACTGAAGTACTAACACTAATTGCTGAGAACACAGGGGGGACTGAAGGACTAACACTAATTGCTGAGAACACAGGGGGGACTGAAGTACTAACACTAATTGCTGAGAACACAGGGGGGACTGAAGTACTAACACTAATTGCTGAGAACACAGGGGAGACTGAAGTACTAACACTAATTGCCTTGCAGAGGTGACGAGCACAGCTCCCGGTACTAACCTCTGATTGGAAAGGAGAAACCACTCCCCCTCCAACAACATTCACAAATTGCCCTACCCCTTAATCCTGGTTGATGTGTCAATAATCATCTGCAAGTGAATCGCAGTCAGCAGCTCACACCAAGCAGGCTACTGGGAAGACAGGCATGTCTGGGGCAACTCCAACACAACACATCACTGTGTACCATATTTTCAAAGCATGGTGTTGGCTGCTTCATGTTATGGGTATGCTTGTCATCGGCAAAGGACTACTGAGTTTTTCTATGATAAAAAGAAACCTGCTAGATGAATCCTAGATGAAAACCTGCTTCAGTCTGCTTTGCAACAGGAC
>NW_025535294.1:55000-65000 GCF_020615455.1 Coregonus clupeaformis | reverse complement strand
AGGGAAGGAGAGAGAGAGGGAGAGAGAGAGAGGGAGAGAGAGAGAGAGAGAGAGAGGCAGGGAAGGAAGGAAGGAGAGAGAGAGGGAGAGAGAGGGAGGGAGAGAGGCAGGGAAGGAAGGAAGGAGAGAGAGGGAGAGAGAGGGAGGGAGAGAGGCAGGGAAGGAAGGAAGGAGAGAGAGAGGGAGAGAGAGAGAGAGAGGCAGGGAGGGAAGGAAGGAAGGAGAGAGAGAGGGAGAGAGAGGGAGGGAGAGAGGCAGGGAAGGAGAGAGAGAGAGAGAGAGAGAGAGAGGGTGGGGGAGAGAGAGGGAGGGAGGGAGGGTGAGAGAGACGAGAGAGAGAGAGAGGGAGAGAGAGAGAGAGTGGGAGGGAGAGAGGCAGGGAAGGAGAGAGAGAGAGAGAGAGAGAGAGAGAGAGGGAGAGAGAGGAGACATTAAACATTTAAAAATCTTCTCATATCCAATGATACCTCTTAAAGGGGATGTTTACCTAAAATCCACAATATCCCAAGTGATTCCATACACTGAAACTACACTGAACAAAAATATAAATGCAACATGTAAAGTGTTGGACCCAGACATTTTACATATGCACAAAAAAAGTCACTCACTCTCATAAAATCACTCACTCTCACATTCACTCTCATATTCACTCACTCACACTGGCACTCACTGGTCCACTCATTCTTTCCTTAACACACACACAACTTTTCTCTCACGTACGTTCTGAGAAGGAAAACTCCACATAACTACTTTCAATGTATGGAATCACTTTGGACATTTTAGATTTTAGGTCAACTTCCCCTTTCATTTGGATTAGGTGTTGTGTGTGTGTGTGTGTGTGTGTCTTCACTGGTTGTGTGTGTGTGTGTGTGTGTGTGTGTGTGTGTGTGTGTGTGTCTTCACTGGTTGTGTGTGTGTGTGTGTGTGTGTGTGTGTGTCCTTACTGGTTGTGTGTGTGTGTGTGTCCTCACTGGTTGTGTGTGTGTGTGTGTGTGTGTGTGTGTGTGTGTGTGTGTGTGTGTGTGTGTCCTTACTGGTTGTGTGTGTGTGTGTGTGTGTCCTCACTGGTTGGGTGTGTGTGTGTGTGTGTGTGTGTGTGTGTGTGTGTGTGTGTGTGTGTGTGTGTGTGTGTGTGTGTGTGTGTGTGTGTGTCCTCACTGGTTGGGTGTGTGTGTGTGTGTGTGTGTGTCCTCACTGGTTGTGTGTGTGTGTGTGTGTGTGTGTCCCTTACTGGTTGGGTGTGTGTGTGTGTGTGTGTGTGTGTGTGTGTGTGTGTGTGTGTGTGTGTGTGTGTGTGTGTCCTCACTGGTTGTGTGTGTGTGTGTGTGTGTGTGTGTCCTTACTGGTTGGGTGTGTGTGTGTGTGTGTGTGTCCTTACTGGTTGTGTGTGTGTGTGTGTCCTTACTGGTTGTGTGTGTGTGTGTGTGTGTGTGTGTGTGTGTGTGTGTGTGTGTGTGTCCTTACTGGTTGTGTGTGTGTGTGTGTCCTTACTGGTTGTGTGTGTGTGTGTGTGTGTGTGTGTGTGTGTCCTTACTGGTTGTGTGTGTCATCCTGGTTAATCTTCTGCTCCACAGCTTCCAGAGCTGCTGCCAGGGAGGCGCTGGTCTCCACCAACCTCTGGTGCTGCACCTCCTTTATCACCCCCTCTACTTGGGCTGGAGCCTCCTCCATCACCTCCTCCTCTCTCCTTCTCTCAACTCTCCTCTCCTCCTCCATCACCTCCTCCTCTCTCCTTCTCTCAACTCTCCTCTCCTCCATCACCTCCTCCTCTCTCCTTCTCTCAACTCTCCTCTCCTCCATCACCTCCTCCTCCTCTCTCCTTCTCTCAACTCTCCCTCTCCTCCATCACCTCCTCCTCCTCTCTCCTTCTCTCAACTCTCCTCTCCTCCTCCATCACCTCCCTCTCTCTCCTTCTCTCAACTCTCCCTCTCCTCCTCCACCTTCTCAACTTCTCTCCGGTCCTCTTTAGTCTTTCCCCCCTCTCTCCTCCCCCCCTCCCCCCCAGCAGGTCGAACAGAGAGGCCAGCGATGGCGGAGCGGGGAGGCTTGACGGGTGGGGGGTGGACCCGGGGTGGAGGGGGTCTGGGGCGTGGAGGGGCTGGTGGAGGGGGAGGTGTGGGGGGACAGGGGACAGGGAGGAGGGGAGGGGAGCGTGTCTGGGACAGGGAGAGGTCTAGGGTGAGGGGTGGGGAGGAGAGGGAGGGCTTGGCGGGTTTAGGAGCGGTGGGAGGGGGGCTGGGTTTGAGGCAGACTGGGGGAGGCACCGCCTCGGATCTGCTGAGCGGGAAAAAAACAGAGAAAACATGTTTTAGAGGTCAGGTCCAGGTAAGGGGACTTGTCTGCTCGGGGTGGGGTTAGGTTTAGAGGTCAGGGGTCAGGGGTTAAACTCACCAGGACTGTCAGCTTCAGGTCCAGGCAGGGGGACGCGTCTGGTCGGGGTGGGGGGGTCCTGCTGCTGTCTCCTCACAGCCGCCATCGAGGGTTTGGGCGACACCGGTGGCTTCAGCGGCTTCCTGACTTCTGGCCTATCACAGCTCTCCCTGCGAGAGGCCGCTTCAGCCTCCGACAAAGGCCGCCTCCGCAGGACAACGCTCGCTGTGATTGGTCGACCCTCCGTTCAGCTGCTGGGGGCCAACAGGCTGCGATGGGATTGGTCAATGCCTGGCGCGCTGCTCTCTGGTTGGTCAATGCTCTTCCTGCTAATGTCTGGTTGGCCACTGCCAGGTGTGCCGCCGCTGGTTGGTCGATGCTGGTTATGCTAATCTCTGGTTGGCTGCTACCAGGTGTGCCACTCGCTGGTTGGTCGATGCTGGTTATGCTAATCTCTGGTTGGCTGCTGCTGGTTGTGCTGTCGCCTGATTGGTCGTGGGCTGTGCTCGCGGCTGCGTGGGCGTCGCGAATGGTGTCTGTCTCCGTCAGATGGAACTTCTCTCCGTCAGAATAGTGGAGGGGGGGGGGCTTCCTCCTGGGCACCAATCAGATTAACTATTAGACATGTCAATCAACTATCATCTGTATAACTGTTCAAGTGATATATTTAATTGTAACTGTTACAGACTGATAGAGTTAGACTGATATAGTTAGACTGATATAGTTAGACCGATAAAGTTACAATCACAGAGTTAGACTGACAGAGTTAGACTGATAGAGTTAGACTGATATAGTTAGACCGATAAAGTTACAATCACAGAGTTAGACTGATAGAGTTAGACTGATAGAGTTAGACTGATATAGTTAGACTGATAAAGTTACAATCACAGAGTTAGACTGACAGAGTTAGACTGATATAGTTAGACTGATAGAGTTAGACTGATATAGTTAGACTGATATAGTTAGACTGATATAGTTAGACTGATATAGTTAGACTGATAAAGTTACAATCACAGAGTTAGACTGATATAGTTTGACTGATAGAGTTAGACTGATATAGTTAGACTGATAGAGTTAGACTGATATAGTTAGACCGATAAAGTTACAATCATAGAGTTAGACTGATAGAGTTAGACTGATAGTTACAATCATAGAGTTAGACTGATATAGTTAGACTGATATAGTTACAATCACAGAGTTAGACTGATATAGTTAGACTGATATAGTTACAATCACAGAGTTAGACTGATATAGTTAGACTGATATAGTTACAATCATAGAGTTAGACTGATAGAGTTAGACTGATAGTGTTAGACTGATAGAGTTAGACAGCTAGTTAGACTGATAGAGTTAGACTGATATAGTTACAATCACAGAGTTAGACTGATATAGTTAGACTGATATAGTTACAATCATAGAGTTAGACTGATAGAGTTAGACTGATAGAGTTAGACTGATATAGTTAGACTGATAAAGTTACAATCACAGAGTTAGACTGATAGAGTTAGACTGATATAGTTAGACTGATATAGTTAGACTGATAGAGTTAGACTGATAGAGTTACAATCACAGAGTTAGACCGATAGTGTTAGACTGATAGTTAGACTGATAGAGTTAGACTGATATAGTTAGACTGATAGAGTTAGACTGACAGAGTTAGACTGATAGTGTTAGACTGATAGAGTTAGACTGATAGAGATAGACTGATAGTGTTAGACAGCTAGTTAGACTGATATAGTTAGACTGATATAGTTAGACTGATATAGTTAGACTGATAAAGTTACAATCACAGAGTTAGACTGATATAGTTAGACTGATATAGTTACAATCACAGAGTTAGACTGATATAGTTAGACTGATATAGTTACAATCACAGAGTTAGACTGATATAGTTAGACTGATATAGTTACAATCACAGAGTTAGACTGATATAGTTAGACTGATATAGTTACAATCATAGAGTTAGACTGATAGAGTTAGACTGATAGAGTTAGACAGCTAGTTAAACTGATAGAGTTAGACTGATATAGTTACAATCATAGAGTTAGACTGATATAGTTAGACTGATATAGTTACAATCATAGAGTTAGACTGATATAGTTAGACTGATATAGTTACAATCATAGAGTTAGACTGATAGAGTTAGACTGATAGAGTTACAATCACAGAGTTATACTGATATAGTTAGACTGATATAGTTACAATCATAGAGTTAGACTGATAGAGTTAGACTGATAGAGTTAGACAGCTAGTTAGACTGATAGAGTTAGACTGATATAGTTAGACTGATATAGTTACAATCACAGAGTTAGACTGATATAGTTAGACTGATATAGTTACAATCACAGAGTTAGACTGATATAGTTAGACTGATATAGTTACAATCATAGAGTTAGACTGATAGAGTTAGACTGATAGAGTTAGACAGCTAGTTAGACTGATAGAGTTAGACTGATATAGTTACAATCATAGAGTTAGACTGATATAGTTAGACTGATATAGTTACAATCATAGAGTTAGACTGATATAGTTAGACTGATATAGTTACAATCATAGAGTTAGACTGATAGAGTTAGACTGATAGAGTTAGACCGATAAAGTTACAATCATAGAGTTAGACTGATAGAGTTAGACTGATAGAGTTACAATCATAGAGTTAGACATATAGTTAGACTGATATAGTTACAATCACAGAGTTAGACTGATATAGTTAGACTGATATAGTTACAATCACAGAGTTAGACTGATAGAGTTAGACTGATATAGTTACAATCATAGAGTTAGACTGATAGAGTTAGACTGATAGAGTTAGACTGATAGAGTTAGACTGATATAGTTAGACTGATATAGTTACAATCACAGAGTTAGACTGATATAGTTAGACTGATATAGTTACAATCATAGAGTTAGACTGATAGAGTTAGACAGCTAGTTAAACTGATAGAGTTAGACTGATATAGTTACAATCATAGAGTTAGACTGATATAGTTAGACTGATATAGTTACAATCATAGAGTTAGACTGATATAGTTAGACTGATATAGTTACAATCATAGAGTTAGACTGATAGAGTTAGACTGATAGAGTTAGACCGATAAAGTTACAATCATAGAGTTAGACTGATAGAGTTAGACTGATAGAGTTACAATCATAGAGTTAGACTGATATAGTTAGACTGATATAGTTACAATCACAGAGTTAGACTGATATAGTTAGACTGATATAGTTACAATCACAGAGTTAGACTGATATAGTTAGACTGATATAGTTACAATCATAGAGTTAGACTGATAGAGTTAGACTGATAGAGTTAGACAGCTAGTTAGACTGATAGAGTTAGACTGATATAGTTACAATCATAGAGTTAGACTGATATAGTTAGACTGATATAGTTACAATCACAGAGTTAGACTGATATAGTTAGACTGATATAGTTACAATCACAGAGTTAGACTGATATAGTTAGACTGATATAGTTACAATCATAGAGTTAGACTGATAGAGTTAGACTGATAGAGTTAGACAGCTAGTTAGACTGATAGAGTTAGACTGATATAGTTACAATCATAGAGTTAGACTGATATAGTTAGACTGATATAGTTACAATCATAGAGTTAGACTGATATAGTTAGACTGATATAGTTACAATCATAGAGTTAGACTGATAGAGTTAGACTGATAGAGTTAGACCGATAAAGTTACAATCATAGAGTTAGACTGATAGAGTTAGACTGATAGAGTTACAATCATAGAGTTAGACATATAGTTAGACTGATATAGTTACAATCACAGAGTTAGACTGATATAGTTAGACTGATATAGTTACAATCACAGAGTTAGACTGATAGAGTTAGACTGATATAGTTACAATCATAGAGTTAGACTGATAGAGTTAGACTGATAGAGTTAGACTGATAGAGTTAGACTGATATAGTTAGACTGATATAGTTACAATCACAGAGTTAGACTGATATAGTTAGACTGATATAGTTACAATCATAGAGTTAGACTGATAGAGTTAGACTGATAGAGTTAGACAGCTAGTTAGACTGATAGAGTTAGACTGATATAGTTACAATCATAGAGTTAGACTGATATAGTTAGACTGATATAGTTACAATCATAGAGTTAGACTGATATAGTTAGACTGATATAGTTACAATCATAGAGTTAGACTGATAGAGTTAGACTGATAGAGTTAGACCGATAAAGTTACAATCATAGAGTTAGACTGATAGAGTTAGACTGATAGAGTTACAATCATAGAGTTAGACTGATAGAGTTAGACTGATAGAGTTAGACTGATATCGTTAGACCGATAATGTTACAATCATAGAGTTAGACTGATAGTTAGACTGATATAGTTAGACCGATAAAGTTACAATCATAGAGTTAGACTGATAGTTAGACTGATAGAGTTAGACAGCTAGTTAGACTGATATAGTTAGACCGATAAAGTTACAATCATAGAGTTAGACTGTTAGAGTTAGACAGCTAGTTAGACTGATAGTGTTAGACAGCTAGTTAGACTGATAGAGTTAGACTGATAGATATAGACTGATATAGTTAGACCGATAAAGTTACAATCATAGAGTTAGACTGATAGAGTTAGACCGATAAAGTTACAATCATAGAGTTAGACTGATATAGTTAGACTGATATAGTTACAATCATAGAGTTAGACTGATATAGTTACAATCATAGAGTTAGACTGATAGAGTTAGACTGATAGTTAGACTGATATAGTTAGACCGATAAAGTTACAATCATAGAGTTAGACTGATAGAGTTAGACTGATAGAGTTAGACCGATAAAGTTACAATCATAGAGTTAGACTGATAGAGTTAGACTGATAGAGTTAGACAGCTAGTTAGACTGATATAGTTAGACCGATAAAGTTACAATCATAGAGTTAGACTGTTAGAGTTAGACAGCTAGTTAGACTGATAGTGTTAGACAGCTAGTTAGACTGATAGAGTTAGACTGATAGAGTTAGACTGATATAGTTAGACCCGATAAAGTTACAATCATAGAGTTAGACTGATAGAGTTAGACCGATAAAGTTACAATCATAGAGTTAGACTGATATAGTTAGACTGATATAGTTACAATCATAGAGTTAGACTGATAGAGTTAGACTGATAGTTAGACTGATATAGTTAGACCGATAAAGTTACAATCATAGAGTTAGACTGATAGAGTTAGACTGATAGAGTTAGACCGATAAAGTTACAATCATAGAGTTAGACTGATAGAGTTAGACTGATAGAGTTACAATCATAGAGTTAGACTGATAGAGTTAGACTGATAGAGTTAGACTGATAAAGTTAGACAGCTAGTTAGACTGATAAAGTTAGACTGATAGAGTTAGACTGATAGAGTTCGACAGCTAGTTAGACTGATAGAGTTCGACAGCTAGTTAGACTGATAGAGTTAGACAGCTAGTTAGACTGATAGAGTTAGACTGTTAGAGTTAGACAGCTAGTTAGACTGATAGAGTTAGACTGATAGAGTTAGACTGATAGAGTTAGACAGCTAGTTAGACTGATAGAGTTAGACAGCTAGTTAGACTGATAGAGTTAGACAGCTAGTTAGACTGATAGAGTTAGACTGATAGTGTTAGACAGCTAGTTAGACTGATAGAGTTAGACAGCTAGTTAGACTGATAGAGTTAGACTGATAGTGTTAGACTGATAGAGTTAGACTGATAGAGTTAGACTGATAGAGTTAGACAGCTAGTTAGACTGATAGTGTTAGACTGATAGAGTTAGACTGATAGAGTTAGACTGATAGAGTTAGACAGCTAGTTAGACTGATAGAGTTAGACTGATAGTGTTAGACTGATAGAGTTAGACTGATAGAGTTAGACAGCTAGTTAGACTGATAGAGTTAGACTGATAGTGTTAGACTGATAGAGTTAGACTGATAAAGTTAGACTGATAGAGTTAGACAGCTAGTTAGACTGATAGAGTTAGACTGATAAAGTTAGACTGATAGAGTTAGACTGATAAAGTTAGACAGCTAGTTAGACTGATATAGTTAGACTGATAGAGTTAGACTGATAAAGTTAGACTGATAAAGTTACAATCATAGAGTTAGACTGTTAGAGTTAGACAGCTAGTTAGACTGATAGAGTTAGACTGATAGAGTTAGACCGATAAAGTTACAATCATAGAGTTAGACTGATAGAGTTAGACTGATAGAGTTAGACAGCTAGTTAGACTGATATAGTTAGACCGATAAAGTTACAATCATAGAGTTAGACTGTTAGAGTTAGACAGCTAGTTAGACTGATAGTGTTAGACAGCTAGTTAGACTGATAGAGTTAGACTGATAGAGTTAGACTGATATAGTTAGACCGATAAAGTTACAATCATAGAGTTAGACTGATAGAGTTAGACCGATAAAGTTACAATCATAGAGTTAGACTGATATAGTTAGACTGATATAGTTACAATCATAGAGTTAGACTGATAGAGTTAGACTGATAGTTAGACTGATATAGTTAGACCGATAAAGTTACAATCATAGAGTTAGACTGATAGATATAGACTGATAGAGTTAGACCGATAAAGTTACAATCATAGAGTTAGACTGATAGAGTTAGACTGATAGAGTTACAATCATAGAGTTAGACTGATAGAGTTAGACTGATAGAGTTAGACTGATAAAGTTAGACAGCTAGTTAGACTGATAAAGTTAGACTGATAGAGTTAGACTGATAGACTTCGACAGCTAGTTAGACTGATAGAGTTAGACTGATAGAGTTAGACAGCTAGTTAGACTGATAGAGTTAGACTGTTAGAGTTAGACAGCTAGTTAGACTGATAGAGTTAGACTGATAGAGTTAGACTGATAGAGTTAGACAGCTAGTTAGACTGATAGAGTTAGACAGCTAGTTAGACTGATAGAGTTAGACAGCTAGTTAGACTGATAGAGTTAGACTGATAGTGTTAGACAGCTAGTTAGACTGATAGAGTTAGACAGCTAGTTAGACTGATAGAGTTAGACTGATAGTGTTAGACTGATAGAGTTAGACTGATAGAGTTAGACTGATAGAGTTAGACAGCTAGTTAGACTGATAGTGTTAGACTGATAGAGTTAGACTGATAGAGTTAGACTGATAGAGTTAGACAGCTAGTTAGACTGATAGAGTTAGACTGATAGTGTTAGACTGATAGAGTTAGACTGATAGAGTTAGACAGCTAGTTAGACTGATAGAGTTAGACTGATAGTGTTAGACTGATAGAGTTAGACTGATAAAGTTAGACTGATAGAGTTAGACAGCTAGTTAGACTGATAGAGTTAGACTGATAAAGTTAGACTGATAGAGTTAGACTGATAAAGTTAGACAGCTAGTTAGACTGATAAAGTTAGACTGATAGAGTTAGACTGATAGAGTTAGACAGCTAGTTAGACTGATATAGTTAGACTGATAGAGTTAGACTGATAAAGTTAGACTGATAAAGTTACAATCATAGAGTTAGACTGTTAGAGTTAGACAGCTAGTTAGACTGATAGAGTTAGACTGATAGAGTTAGACTGATAGTGTTAGACTGATAGAGTTAGACTGATAGAGTTAGACTGATAGAGTTAGACAGCTAGTTAGACTCATAGTGTTAGACTGATA
>NW_025535294.1:40000-50000 GCF_020615455.1 Coregonus clupeaformis | reverse complement strand
TCAGGATGCTGCTATCCAGTATCTACTATCTAATCAGGATGCTACTATCCAGTATCCACTATCTACTATCTAATCAGGATGCTGCTATCCACTATCTACTATCTACTATCTAATCAGGATGCTACTATCCAGTATCCACTATCTACTATCTAATCAGGATGCTGCTATCCAGTATCCACTATCTACTATCTAATCAGGATGCTGCTATCCAGTATCCACTATCTACTATCTAATCAGGATGCTGCTATCCAGTATCTACTATCTAATCAGGATGCTACTATCCAGTATCCACTATCTACTATCTAATCAGGATGCTGCTATCCACTATCTACTATCTAATCAGGATGCTACTATCCAGTCTCCACTATCTACTATATAATCAGGATGCTGCTATCCAGTATCCACTATCTACTATCTAATCAGGATGCTGCTATCCAGTATCCACTATCTACTATCTAATCAGGATGCTGCTATCCAGTAACCACTATCTAAACAGGATGCTGCTATCCAGTATCCACTATCTACTATCTAATCAGGATGCTGCTATCCACTATCTACTATCTAATCAGGATGCTACTATCCAGTCTCCACTATCTACTATATAATCAGGATGCTGCTATCCAGTATCCACTATCTACTATCTAATCAGGATGCTGCTATCCAGTATCCACTATCTACTATCTAATCAGGATGCTGCTATCCAGTAACCACTATCTAAACAGGATGCTGCTATCCAGTATCCACTATCTACTATCTAATCAGGATGCTACTATCCAGTAACCACTATCTACTATCTAAACAGGATGCTGCTATCCAGTATCCACTATCTACTATCTAATCAGGATGCTACTATCCAGTAACCACTATCTACTATCTAATCAGGATGCTGCTATCCAGTATCCACTATCTACTATCTAATCAGGATGCTGCTATCCAGTATCCACTATCTACTATCTAATCAGGATGCTGCTATCCAGTATCCACTATCTACTATCTAACCAGGATGCTGCTATCCACTATCTACTATCTAATCAGGATGCTGCTATCCAGTATCCACTATCTACTATCTAATCAGGATGCTGCTATCCAGTATCCACTATCTACTATCTAATCAGGATGCTGCTATCCAGTATCCACTATCTACTATCTAATCAGGATGCTACTATCCAGTATCCACTATCTACTATCTAATCAGGATGATGCTATCCAGTAACCACTATCTAATCAGGATGCTGCTATCCAGTAACCACTATCTACTATCTAATCAGGATGCTACTATCCAGTATCCACTATCTACTATCTAATCAGGATGCTGCTATCCAGTATCCACTATCTACTATCGAATCAGGATGCTACTATCCAGTATCCACTATCTACTATCTAATCAGGATGCTACTATCCAGTATCCACTATCTACTATCTAATCAGGATGCTGCTATCCAGTATCCACTATCTACTATCTAATCAGGATGCTGCTATCCAGTATCCACTATCTACTATCGAATCAGGATGCTACTATCCAGTATCCACTATCTACTATCTAATCAGGATGCTACTATCCAGTATCCACTATCTACTATCTAATCAGGATGCTGCTATCCAGTATCTACTATCTACTATCTAATCAGGATGCTACTATCCAGTATCCACTATCTACTATCTAATCAGGATGCTGCTATCCAGTATCCACTATCTACTATCTAATCAGGATGCTGCTATCCAGTATCCACTATCTACTATTTTACATTTACATTTTAGTCATTTAGCAGACGCTCTTATCCAGAGCGACTTATCTAATCAGGATGCTGCTATCCAGTCTCCACTATCTACTATCTAATCAGGATGCTACTATCCAGTATCCACTATCTACTATCTAATCAGGATGCTGCTATCCAGTATCCACTATCTACTATCTAATCAGGATGCTACTATCCAGTATCTACTATCTACTATCTAATCAGGATGCTGCTATCCAGTATCCACTATCTACTATCTAATCAGGATGCTGCTATCCACTATCTACTATCTAATCAGGATGCTACTATCCAGTCTCCACTATCTACTATCTAATCAGGATGCTACTATCCAGTATCCACTATCTACTATCTAATCAGGATGGTACTATCCACTATCTACTATCTAATCAGGATGCTACTATCCAGTATCCACTATCTACTATCTAATCAGGATGCTACTATCCAGTATCCACTATCTACTATCTAATCAGGATGCTACTATCCAGTATCCACTATCTACTATCTAATCAGGATGCTGCTATCCAGTATCCACTATCTACTATCTAATCAGGATGCTACTATCCACTATCTACTATCTAATCAGGATGCTACTATCCAGTATCCACTATCTACTATCTAATCAGGATGCTACTATCCAGTATCCACTATCTACTATCTAATCAGGATGCTGCTATCCAGTAACCACTATCTACTATCTAATCAGGATGCTGCTATCCAGTATCTACTATCTACTATCTAATCAGGATGCTGCTATCCAGTATCCACTATCTACTATCTAATCAGGATGCTGCTATCCAGTATCCACTATCTACTATCTAATCAGGATGCTACTATCCAGTATCCACTATCTACTATCTAATCAGGATGCTGCTATCCAATAACCACTATCTACTATCTAATCAGGATGCTACTATCCAGTATCCACTATCTACTATCTAATCAGGTTGCTACTATCCAGTCTCCACTATCTACTATCTAATCAGGATGCTGCTATCCAGTATCTACTATCTACTATCTAATCAGGATGCTACTATCCAGTATCCACTATCTACTATCTAATCAGGATGCTATTATCCAGTATCCACTATCTACTATCTAATCAGGATGCTACTATCCAGTATCCACTATCTACTATCTAATCAGGATGCTAATATCCACTATCCACTATCTACTATCTAATCAGGATGCTGCTATCCAGTATCCACTATCTACTATCTAATCAGGATGCTACTATCCAGTATCCACTATCTACTATCTAATCAGGATGCTAATATCCAGTATCCACTATCTACTATCTAATCAGGATGCTGCTATCCAGTATCCACTATCTACTATCTAATCAGGATGCTACTATCCAGTATCCACTGTCTACTATCTAATCAGGATGCTGCTATCCAGTATCCACTATCTACTATCTAATCAGGATGCTAATATCCACTATCCACTATCTACTATCTAATCAGGATGCTGCTATCCAGTATCTACTATCTAATCAGGATGCTGCTATCCAGTATCCACTATCTAATCAGGATGCTACACCATGCAGATTTTAAATGAGTGTCTTGAGACATGTCTTGAAGACACACATCAAATGTCTCAAGGCATGGCATGGAGTCTTCAAAATGTGTCTTAAGATATCTTGGGGCATCTAAACGTCTTGGGTCATTGTGTCTCAAGACAAAGGTGAGGGCTAGGAATGTGTGTGTGTTTGTGTGTGTTTTTCGTGTGTGTTCTTACAGGTTTGTGGTCAGGTAGCCAGTCACCAGACGGCAGTTTGCTGATCTCTGATAACATCTTCTTACGATGGCCTGGTTTAGTTACCCCGATTGCTGTCAGGTCCTACATACAGACACATACACACACACACACACAAACACTATTAACACACACTCATCCACTCTCTCTCTCTCTCTCTCTCTCTCTCTCTCTCTACTCTCTCACTCTACTCTCTCTCTCTCTCTCTCTCTCTTTCTGTATCTATCTCTCTCTCTCTCTCTCTCTCTCTCTCTCACTCTCTCACACTCTCATCATCTCTCTCTCTCTCTCTCTCTCTCTCTCTCTCTCTCTCTCTTTCTGTCTCTCTCTCTCTCTCTCTCTCTCTCTCTCTCTCTCTCTCTCTCTCTCTCTCTCTCTCTCTCTCTCACACACATCATTGACGTACATGAATAAACATTAGCTTTATGCAAATGAAGCGGTAAATAATAGTGATGCGTGATTGGCTGACAACTCAGAGTGGGTCAGAGGTCACAGAGACAGGAGGGTCATGATGACATCACCAGGTCAGGGGTCAGGCGGAGGCCATGCCCCCACAGATAGGACAACACAGGATGCCGGGGTAGAGGTTGGGGTGACACGTGGTGTAGGGATCAGAGGTCAGAGGTCATCTTACCTCGGGGGTCATGTGGCCTATGGTGTCTAGGTCATAACCGGCGGTGAGGAGGTGAGTGGTGTAGAACTGCAGCTGACACTCAGTCAACCAGGTCACTACCGCCTCACTCTAGAACACAGAACACTCTCATTGTTCTAGAACACTCTAGAACACACACACTCAGCTCTAGAACACTCTAGAACACACACTCAGCTCTAGAACACTCAGCATTCTCAGAGCTCTTCAACCGAACACTCTCATCGTTTCTAGAACACTGAATATTCTCAGCGCTCTAGAACATAGAACCCAGAGTTCTAGAACAGGGTGAAGGCGGGAGAGGGAGTCCAGAGGGGCTCAGTGATTGGTTGTTAGGGTCAGACTGACATGACATCCTTTACCACCAGGGGCAGTAGAGATGCCATCTAACCAGGGGAGAACAACTGCCCCCTCTCATTGAAGCCATGGAGGTTCAAGGCAGACATTGATAATAGACAACAGGATCCCCAATTATAGTGAATGGAAAAATGACAATATCGTGCTCAATCTTCATGTAAAAAATATTTTACAATCGAAGACAATCGTGGTATCAATAATTGCTTCTAATACACCAGATGTATGTCCTTGAACCGATTATTATAAAATTGAACACAGAACAAGTTCTAAGGATAATTGAGTTGCTAACGGCAGCCTGTAGTACCCTGGTTGGCCTTCAACTGGAGTCACTCAATGAGAGGGGGCAGCACTGAGCTAGCCTGCAACGTCACTTCCTGGATCAGGTCAAACTGCGCATGTTATGTCTCCATGAGATTCTATTTTAGGAAGCTAAAAAAAAACGACTTCTTGGGCTTCAAATGCGTTACTGAGTCCTTCACACAGGAATGAATGGTGTCACGTGATCGATAGCTTTGTCCATTCTTTTGACAGTCATTGCGTCTAACTACATCTTTCAGATGGGACGTTAAACGAGTGTCCTGACTCTCTGTGGTCACTAAAGATCCCGTGGCTCTTATGGTAAGAGTAGGGGTGTTAACCCCGGTGTCCTGGAGTCATTCTCAATCTGGCCCTCATACCATCATGGCCACCTAATCATCCCCTGCGTCCAATTGGCCCATTCCTCCCCCCTCCCTCTCCCCTGTAACTATTCCCCAGGTCGTTGCTGTAAATGAGAATGTGTTCTAAGTCAACTTAGCCATAGAACCCTCCCTAATATAACTGTCATGACATCCTTCACCACCGGGGAGCAGTAGGGATGCCATCTAACTGCAGCCATAGAACACTCCCTAATATAACTGTCATGACATCCTTCACCACCGGGGAGCAGTAGAGATGCCATCTAACTGCAGCCATAGAACACTCCCTAATATAACTGTCATGACATCCTTCACCACCGGGGAGCAGTAGAGATGCCATCTTATGACAGTCATAGAACACTCCCCTAATATAACTGTCATGACATCCTTCACCACCGGGGAGCAGTAGAGATGCCATCTAACTGCAGTCATAGAACACTCCCTAATATAACTGTCATGACATCCTTCACCACCGGGGAGCAGTAGAGATTCCATCTTATGACAGTCATTGAACACTCCCTAATATAACTGTCATGACATCCTTCACCACCGGGGAGCAGTAGAGATGCCATCTAACTGCAGCCATAGAACCCTCCCTAGTATAACTGTCATGACATCCTTCACCACCGGGGAGCAGTAGAGATGCCATCTTATGACAGTCATAGAACACTCCTAATATAACTGTCATGACATCCTTCACCACCGGGGAGCAGTAGAGATTCCATCTTATGACAGTCATTGAACACTCCCTAATATAACTGTCATGACATCCTTCACCACCGGGAGCAGTAGAGATGCCATCTAACTGCAGCCATAGAACCCTCCCCTAATATAACTGTCATGACATCCTTCACCACCGGGGAGCAGTAGAGATGCCATCTAACTGCAGCCATAGAACCCTCCCTAATATAACTGTCATGACATCCTTCACCACCGGGGAGCAGTAGAGATGCCATCTAACTGCAGCCATAGAACCCTCCCTAGTATAACTGTCATGACATCCTTCACCACCGGGAGCAGTAGAGATGCCATCTTATGACAGTCATAGAACACTCCCTAATATAACTGTCATGACATCCTTCACCACCGGGGGAGCAGTAGAGATTCCATCTTATGACAGTCATTGAACACTCCCTAATATAACTGTCATGACATCCTTCACCACCGGGGAGCAGTAGAGATGCCATCTAACTGCAGCCATAGAACCCTCCCTAATATAACTGTCATGACATCCTTCACCACCGGGGAGCAGTAGAGATGCCATCTAACTGCAGCCATAGAACACTCCCTAATATAACTGTCATGACATCCTTCACCACCGGGGAGCAGTAGAGATGCCATCTAACTGCAGCCATAGAACACTCCCCTAATATAACTGTCATGACATCCTTCACCACCGGGGAGCAGTAGAGATGCCATCTTATGACAGTCATAGAACACTCCCTAATATAACTGTCATGACATCCTTCACCACCGGGGAGCAGTAAAGATGCCATCTAACTGCAGTCATAGAACACTCCCTAATATAACTGTCATGACATCCTTCACCACCGGGGAGCAGTAGAGATGCCATCTAACTGCAGCCATAGAACCCTCCCTAATATAACTGTCATGACATCCTTCACCACCGGGGAGCAGTAGAGATGCCATCTAACTTTAGCCATAGAACCCTCCCTAATATAACTGTCATGACATCCTTCACCACCGGGGAGCAGTAGAGATGCCATCTAACTGCAGCCATAGAACCCTCCCTAGTATAACTGTCATGACATCCTTCACCACCGGGGAGCAGTAGAGATGCCATCTTATGACAGTCATAGAACACTCCCTAATATAACTGTCATGACATCCTTCACCACCGGGGAGCAGTAGAGATTCCATCTTATGACAGTCATTGAACACTCCCTAATATAACTGTCATGACATCCTTCACCACCGGGGAGCAGTAGAGATGCCATCTAACTGCAGCCATAGAACCCTCCCTAATATAACTGTCATGACATCCTTCACCACCGGGGAGCAGTAGAGATGCCATCTAACTGCAGCCATAGAACCCTCCCTAGTATAACTGTCATGACATCCTTCACCACCGGGGAGCAGTAGAGATGCCATCTAACTGCAGTCATAGAACCCTCCCTAGTATGAGTCCAACCCTAACACACAGCCCTGTGGAGGCTTCCACTGTGACACGTCCTGAGAACAACGTCCAGCAACAGAAACACATTCCAAGCCACTGAATGATGGAAGGAAGCTTCAGGAAGCATGAACAATAAACTGAAACAGCAAAGAAATCTGTCTCTGGTGAGACAACACACACACACGCACTAACATACACACACGCACACACACACAAACGCACACACACGCACTAACATACACACACACACACGCACTAACATACACACACACACACACACACACACAAACGCACACACACGCAAACGCACAAACACACACAGGCACACACACACACACACGCACTAACATACACACACGCACACACACACACACACACACGCACTAACATACACACACGCACACACACGCACACACACACACGCACTAACATACACACACGCACGCACACACACACACACACACACACACACACACACTAACATACACACACGCACACACACGCAAACGCACACACACGCAAACGCACAAACACACACAGGCACACACACACTCACGCACGAACACACACAAAAACACACACACAGACCTCACCTTCCCATCTGCCTCTGCCTTACGATCAAAGGAGCGCTGCTCATGAGGAGGACAACCAGATGGACTCTTAGCTGCAGCTAAAAGAAACACAGACAGTCAGTCAGACAGTCAGTCAGTTATAAAGTCAGTCAGATAGTCAGACAGTTAGACAGTCAGTCAGAAAGTCAAAGTCAGTCAGATAGTCAGTCAGATAGTCAGTCAGTTAGAAAATCAGTCAGAGAGTCCGAAAGTCAGTCAGATAGTCAGTCAGATAGTCAGTCAGTTAGAAAGTCAGAAAGACAGTCAGATAGTCAGTCAGATAGTCAGTCAGTTAGAAAATCAGTCAGACAGTCAGTAAGTCAGATAGTCAGTCAGTTAGAAAATCAGTTAGACAGTCAGTAAGTCAGATAGTCAGTCAGTTAGAAAGTCAGTCAGTCAGTCAGTTAGAAATTCAGTCAGTCAGACAGTCAGTCAGACAGTCAGTCAAAAAGTCAGTCAGATAGTCAGTCAGTTAGAAAGTCAGTCAGTCAGTTAGATAGTCAGTCAGAAAGTCAGTCGGTCAGAAAGTCAGTCAGTCAGTCAGTCAGTCAGAAAGTCAGTCAGTCAGTCAGTCAGTCAGTCAGTCAGAAAGTCAGTCAAATAGTCAGTCAGTTAGAAAGTCAGTCAGTTAGAAAGTCAGTCAGTCAGTCAGTCAGATAGTCAGTCAGTCAGTCAGATAGTCAGTCAGAAAGTCAGTCAGAAAGTCAGTCAGTCAGACAGTCAGTCAGAAAGTCAGTCAGTCAGAAAGTCAGTCAGATAGTCAGTCAGTTAGAAAGTCAGTCAGAAAGTCAGTCAGTCAGATAGTCAGTCCGTTAGAAAGTCAGTCAGACAGTCAGTCAGTCAGATAGTCAGTCAGTTAGAAAGTCAGTCAGACAGTCAGTCAGTCAGATAGTCAGTCCGTTAGAAAGTCAGTCAGTTAGAAAGTCAGAAAGTCAGTCAGACAGTCAGTCAGTCAGATAGTCAGACAGTTAGACAGTCAGTTAGAAAGTCAAAGTCGGTCAGATAGTCAGTCAGATAGTCAGTCAGTTAGAAAGTCAGTCAGATAGTCAGTCAGTTAGAAAGTCAGTCAGTCAGTCAGACAGTCAGTCAGAAAGTCAGTCAGTCAGAAAGTCAGTCAGTCAGTCAGATAGTCAGTCAGATAGTTAGACAGTCAGTTAGAAAGTCAAAGTCAGTCAGATAGTCAGTCAGATAGTCAGTCAGTTAGAAAGTCAGTCAGATAGTCAGTCAGTTAGAAAGTCAGTCAGTCAGACAGTCAGTCAGAAAGTCAGTCAGTCAGAAAGTCAGTCAGTCAGTTAGAAAGTCAGTCAGAAAGTCAGTCAGTCAGAAAGTCAGAAAGACAGTCAGATAGTCAGTCAGTTAGATAGTCAGTCCGTTAGAAAGTCAGTCAGTTAGAAAGTCAGTCAGTCAGACAGTCAGTCAGTTAGAAAGTCAGTCAGATAGAAAGTCAGTCAGTTAGATAGTCAGTCAGATAGTCAGTCAGACAGTCAGTCAGTCAGATAGTCAGTCCGTTAGAAAGTCAGTCAGTTAGAAAGTCAGTCAGTCAGACAGTCAGTCAGTTAGAAAGTCAGTCAGATAGTCAGACAGTTAGACGGTCAGTCAGCAAGTCAGTCAGAAAGTCAGATAGTCAGTCAGTTAGAAAGTCAGTCAGTCAGTTAGATAGTCAGTCAGATAGTCAGTCAGTCAGAAAGTCAGTCAGTCAGTCAGACAGTCAGTCAGAAAGTCAGTCAGTCAGACAGTCAGTCAGTCAGACCGTCAGTCAGACAGTCAGTCAGTCAGATAGTCAGTCAGTTAGAAAGTCAGTCAGATAGTCAGTCAGTTAGAAAGTCAGTCAGTCAGTCAGACAGTCAGTCAGAAAGTCAGTCAGATAGTCAGTCAGTTAGATAGTCAGTCAGAAAGTCAGTCAGTCAGAAAGTCAGTCAGTCAGTCAGACAGTCAGTCAGAAAGTCAGTCAGTCAGAAAGTCAGTCAGTCAGACAGTCAGTCAGAAAGTCAGTCAGTCAGAAAGTCAGTCAGATAGTCAGTCAGTTAGAAAGTCAGTCAGATAGTCAGTCAGTTAGA
>NW_025535294.1:22500-37500 GCF_020615455.1 Coregonus clupeaformis | reverse complement strand
ACACTCCTGAAACACACACACACACACTCCTGAAACACACACACACACACTCCTAAAACACACACACACAAACACACACACACACACAAACACACACACACACAAACACACACACACACTCCTGAAACACACACACACACACTCCTGAAACACACACACACACTCCTAAAACACACACACACAAACACACACACACACACTCCTGTAACACACACACACACAAACACACACACACAAACACACACACACACTCCTGAAACACACACACACACACACAAGAGACAGACTTAGTTAATCTGTGAATCATTTCACCAAGTGACACACACACACTAACAGCCATCCCCCACCTTGACTCCCTCCGCCTGTGCATGCAGCCCGGGAACGTTGAGGCCGTGTGTGTTCAGACTGCTAGGTGGCGTGTTAGTAGCGTGTGCCGCGGCGGGCGGAGGAGGAGGAGGCGTATTCAGGGCGTGTTGGGTATTTCCAGAACTCTGGACGCTGCCGAGGGAACGAACACTACCCAGGCTACCCACGCTGCTGCTACGGTCACCACCTGCACACACAGGTACACACAGGTACACACAGTTTTAGATAGAATGGGGTGTTCCTCAGGGTTCTATTCTAGGAATAGATAGATAGAATGTGGTGTTCCTCAGGGTTCTATTCTAGGAATAGATAGATAGAATGTGGTGTTCCTCAGGGTTCTATTCTAGGAATAGATAGATAGAATGTGGTGTTCCTCAGGGTTCTATTCTAGGAATAGATAGATAGAATGTGGTGTTCCTCAGGGTTCTATTCTAGGAATAGATAGATAGAATGTGGTGTTACTCAGGGTTCTATTCTAGGAATAGATAGATAGAATGTGGTGTTCCTCAGGGTTCTATTCTAGGAATAGATAGATAGAATGTGGTGTTCCTCAGGGTTCTATTCTAGGAATAGATAGATTGAATGTGGTGTTCCTCAGGGTTCTATTCTAGGAATAGATAGATAGAATGTGGTGTTCCTCAGGGTTCTATTCTAGGAATAGATAGATAGAATGTGGTGTTCCTCAGGGTTCTATTCTAGGAATAGATAGATATAATGTGGTGTTCCTCAGGTTCTATTCTAGGAATAGATAGATAGAATGTGGTGTTCCCTCAGGGTTCTATTCTAGGAATAGATAGATAGAATGTGGTGTTCCTCAGGGTTCTATTCTAGGAATAGATAGATAGAATGTGGTGTTCCTCAGGGTTCTATTCTAGGAATAGATAGATTGAATGTGGTGTTCCTCAGGGTTCTATTCTAGGAATAGATAGATAGAATGTGGTGTTCCTCAGGGTTCTATTCTAGGAATAGATAGATAGAATGTGGTGTTACTCAGGGTTCTATTCTAGGAATAGATAGATAGAATGTGGTGTTCCTCAGGGTTCTATTCTAAGACCTCTGTTATTTCTGATTGTTATGATGAAATGATCAACATCAATATAATATATTACGCACAGAGGCACAGACATACAGCGCCTTCAGAAAGTATTCACACCCTTTGACTTTTCCACATTTTGATTTGTTACAGCCTGAATTTAAACTGGATAAAATAAAAAATAAAGGTCACTGGCCTACGCACAATACCCCATAATGTCAAAGTGGAATGATGTTATTCCAAATGTTTGACTAATTCATTCAAAATGAAAAGCTGAAATGTCTTGAGTCAATAAGTATTCAACCCCTTTGTTATGGCAAGCCTAAATAAGTTCTGGAGTAAAAATGTGCTTTACAAGTCACATAATAAGTTGCATGAACTCCCTCTGTGTGCAATAATAGTGTTTAACATGGCTACCTCATCTCTGTACCCCACACATACAGTTATCTGTAAGGTCCCTCGGTCGAGCAGTGAATTTCAAACACAGATTCAACCACAAAGACCAGGCTGGTTTTCCAACGCCTCACGAAGGGCTCCTATTGGTAGATGGGTAAAGAAATAAAAAAAGCAGACATTGAATATTCATTTGAGCATGGTGAAGTTATTAATTACACTTTGGATGCTGTATCAATACACCCAGTCACTACAAAGATACAGGCGTCCTTCCTAACTCAGTTGCCAGAGAGGAAGGAAACTGCTCAGGTATTTCACCATGAGGCCAATGGTGACTTTAAAACAGTTACAGAGTTTAATGGCTGTAATAGGAGAACTGAGGATGGATCAACAACATTGTAGTTACTCCACAATACTAACATAATTGACAGAGTGAAAAGAAGGAAGCATGTACAGAATAAAAAATATTCCTAGTTTGCAACTAGGCACTAAAGTAATACTGTAAAAAATGTGGCAAAGCAATTTACTTTTTGTCCTGAATACAAAGTGTTATGTTTGGGGCAAATCCAATACAACACATTCCTGAGTACCACTCTCCATATTTTCAAGAATAGTGGTGGCTGCATCATGTTATGGGTATGCTTGTAATCGTTAAGGAGTCGGGAGTTTTTCAGGATAAAAAATTAATGGAATGTAGCTAAGCACAGGAAAAATCCTAGAGGAAAACATGGTTCAGTCTGCTTTCCACCAGACACTGGGGAGATGAATTCACCTTTCAGCCGGACAATAACCTAAAACACAAGGCCAAATCTACACTGGAGTTGCTCACCAAGAAGACAGTGAATGTTCCTGAGTGGCCTAGTTACAGTTTTGACTTAAATCTGCTTGAAAATATACAGCAAGACTTGGAAATGGCTGTCTAGCAATGATCAACAACCAACTTGACAGAGCTTGAAGAATTTTGAACAGAATAATGGGCAAATATTGTCCAATCCAGGTGTTCAAAGCTCTTAGAGACTTACCCAGAGAGACTCACGGCTGTAATCGCTGCCAAAGGTGATTCTAACATGTATTGAATAAGGGGTGTGAATACTTATATAAATAAGATATTTCTGTATTTCATGTTCAATACATTTGCTAACATTTCTAAAAAAATGTTTTTTTTGTCATTATGGAGTATTGTGTGTAGATGTGTGAGAAAAAAAACCTATTTCATCTATTCTGAATTCAGGATGTAACAACAGAAATGTATAATAAGTCAAGGGGTATGAACACTTTCTGCAGGCAGTGTATTCCATAATGCATCTGTACAACAGCACACACACACACGCACACACACACCAATACACACACCAATACACGCACACACACACCAATACACACACAAATACACACACACACCAATACACACACACCAACACACACACCAATACACACACACCAATACACACACAAATACACACACACAAATACACACACACCAATACACACACAAATACACACCAAACACACACCAATACACACACCAATACACACACCAACACACACACCAAACACACACCAAACACACACCAATACACACACCAACACAACGACACACACACACCAAACACACACCAAACACACACCAACACACACACACACACACCAAACACACACCAATATACACACCAATACACACACCAACACACACACACACACACACACCAAACACACACCAATACACACACCAACACACACCAACACACACACCAATATACACACCAATACACACACCAACACAACGACACACAACAACACACCAAACACACACCAAACACACACCAACACACACACAAACACACCAATACACACACCAATACACACACAAACACACACAACAAACACACCAATACACACACCAATACACACAAACACACCAATACACACACCAATACACACACCAATACACACACCAATACACACACCAATACACACACCAACACACACACCAATACACACACCAAACACACACCAAACACACACAACACACACCAATACACACACCAATACACACACCAATACACACACCAAACACACACCAACACACGCACACACACACCAATACACACACCAATACACACACCAAACACACACCAACACACGCACACACACACCAACACACACACCAATACACACACCAATACACACCAATACACACACCAATACACACACCAATACACACACCAATACACACACCAATACACACACCAACACACACACCAACACAACAACACACACACCAATACACACACCAACACACACACACACACACCAACACACACACCAAACACACACCAACACACACACCAATACACACACCAAACACACACCAAACACACACCAAACACACACCAACACACGCACACACACACCAACACACACACCAATACACCCTCGTACCTGCGAGGGCTTCCGAGCACCCAGACGTCCTCGCTGGCGCCGCCCCTGCTGGCCTAAGGTGGGAGAGCCGTGGGGACTGGCCTCAGAGCTCCGAGAACCTGACATACACACACACACACACACACAAAAACACACAGACACACACATACATACACACACACACACCAATACACACACACCAACACACACACCAATACACACACACCAATACACACACAAATACACACACACAAATACACACACACCAATACACACAAATACACACAAACACACACCAATACACACACCAATACACACACCAACACACACACCAAACACACACCAAAACACACACCAATACACACACCAACACAACGACACACACACACCAAACACACACCAAACACACACCAACACACACACACACACACCAAACACACACCAATATACACACCAATACACACACCAACACACACACACACACACACACCAAACACACACCAATACACACACCAACACACACCAACACACACACCAATATACACACCAATACACACACCAACACAACGACACACAACAACACACCAAACACACACCAAACACACACCAACACACACACAAACACACCAATACACACACCAATACACACACAAACACACACACACAAACACACCAATACACACACCAATACACACACAAACACACCAATACACACACCAATACACACACCAATACACACACCAACACACACACCAATACACACACCAAACACACACCAAACACACACAACACACACCAATACACACACCAATACACACACCAATACACACACCAAACACACACCAACACACGCACACACACACCAATACACACACCAATACACACACCAAACACACACCAACACACGCACACACACACCAACACACACACCAATACACACACCAATACACACACCAATACACACACCAATACACACACCAATACACACACCAATACACACACCAACACACACACCAACACAACAACACACACACCAATACACACACCAACACACACACCAACACACACCAATACACACACCAACACACACACACACACACCAACACACACACCAAACACACACCAACACACACACCAATACACACACCAAACACACACCAAACACACACCAAACACACACCAACACACGCACACACACACCAACACACACACCAATACACCCTCGTACCTGCGAGGGGCTTCCGGAGCACCCAGACGTCCTCGCTGGCGCCGCCCTGCTGGCCTAAGGTGGGAGAGCCGTGGGGACTGGCCTCAGAGCTCCGAGAACCTGACATACACACACACACACACACACACAAAAACACACAGACACACACATACATACACACACACACACAAAAACACACAGACACACACACACAAAAACACACAGACACACACATACACACATACATATGCACACACACACACAAAAACACAAAAACACACAGACACACACATACACACATACATATGCACACACACACACACAAACACAAAAACACACATACACACCTTTATTACCACTTTACCCTGCTGACACTCACTGGGGCTGGACACACCTACACACACCAACAAACAAACCCCACCTTACCCCACCTACACACCCAACATACAACCCCACCTTACCCCACCTACACACCAACATACAACCCCACCTTACCTCACCTACACACCAACATACAACCCTACCTTACCCCACCTACACACCAACATACAACCCTACCTTACCCCACCTACACACCAACATACAACCATACCCCACCTCACCTACACACCAACATACAAACATACCACACCCCACCTACACACCAACATACAACCCTACCTTACCCCACCTACACACCAACATACAACCCCTACCTTACCCCACCTACACACCAACATACAACCCTACCTTACCCCCACCTACACACACCAACATACAGTGGGGGAAAAAAAAGTATTTAGTCAGCCACCAATTGTGCAAGTTCTCCAACTTAAAAAGATGAGAGAGGCCTGTAATTTTCATCATAGGTACACGTCAACTATGACAGACAAAATGAGAAGAAAAAATCCAGAAAATCACATTGTAGGATTTTTAATGAATTTATTTGCAAATTATGGTGGAAAATAAGTATTTGGTCAATAACAAAAGTTTTTCAATAGTTTGTTATATACCCTTTGTTGGCAATGACACAGGTCAAATGTTTTCTGTAAGTCTTCACAAGGTTTTCACACACTGTTGCTGGTATTTTGGCCCATTCCTCCATGCAGATCTCCTCTATAGTAGTGATGTTTTGGAGCTGTCGCTGGGCAACACGGACATTCAACTCCCTCCAAAGATTTTCTATGGGGTTGAGATCTGGAGACTGGCTAGGCCACTCCAGGACCTTGAAATGCTTCTTACGAAGCCACTCCTTCGTTGCCCGGCGGTGTGTTTGGGATCATTGTCATGCTGAAAGACCCAGCCACGTTTCATCTTCAATGCCCTTGCTGATGGAAGGAGGTTTTCACTCAAAATCTCACGATACATGGCCCCATTCATTCTTTCCTTTACACGGATCAGTTGTCCTGGTCCATTTGCAGAAAAACAGCCCCAAAGCATGATGTTTCCACCCCCATGCTTCACAGTAGTTATGGTGTTCTTTGGATGCAGCTCAGCATTCTTTGTCCTCCAAACACGACGAGTTGTGTTTTTACCAAAAAGTTATATTTTGGTTTCATCTGACCATATGATATTCTCCCAATCCTCTTCTGGATCATCCAAATGCACTCTAGCAAACTTCAGACGGGCCTGGACATATACTGGCTTAAGCAGGGGGACACGTCTCGCACTGCAGGATTTGAGTCCCTGGCGGCGTAGTGTGTTACTGATGGTAGGCTTTGTTACTTTGGTCCCAGCTCTCTGCAGGTCATTCACTAGGTCCCCCGTGTGGTTCTGGGATTTTTGCTCACCGTTCTTGTGATCATTTTGACCCCACGGGGTGAGATCTTGCGTGGAGCCCCAGATCGAGGGAGATTATCAGTGGTCTTGTATGTCTTCCATTTCCTAATAATTGCTCCCACAGTTGATTTCTTCAAACCAAGCTGCTTACCTATTGCAGATTCAGTCTTCCCCAGCCTGGTGCAGGTCTACAATTTTGTTTCTGGTGTCCTTTGACAGCTCTTTGGTCTTGGCCATAGTGGAGTTTGGATTGTGACTGTTTGAGGTTGTGGACAGGTGTCTTTAATACTGATAACAAGTTCAAACAGGTGCCATTAATACAGGTGACGAGTGGAGGACAGAGGAGCCTCTTAAAGAAGAAGTTACAGGTCTGTGAGAGCCAGAAATCTTGCTTGTTTGTAGGTGACCAAATACTTATTTTCCACCATAATTTGCAAATAAATTCATTAAAAATCCTACAATGTGATTTTCTGGATATTTTTTTCTTAATTTGTCTGACATAGTTGACGTGTACCTATGATGAAAATTACAGGCCTCTCTCATCTTTTTAAGTGGGAGAACTTGCACAATTGGTGGCTGACTAAATACTTTTTTCCCCACTGTACAACCCTACCTTACCCCACCTACACACCAACATACAACCCTACCTTACCCCCACCTACACACCAACATACAACCCTACCTTACCCCCACCTACACACCAACATACAACCCTACCTTACCCCACCTACACACCAACATACAACCCCACCTTACCCCACCTACACACCAACATACAACCCTACCTTACCCCCACCTACACACCAACATACAACCCTACCTTACCCCACCTACACACCAACATACAACCCCACCTTACCCCCACCTACACACACCAACATACAACCCTACCTTACCCCACCTACACACCAACATACAACCCCACCTTACCCCACCTACACACCAACATACAACCCCCACCTTACCCCACCTACACACCAACATACAACCCCACCTTACCCCACCTACACACCAACATACAACCCTACCTTACCCCACCTACACACCTCCCACACAACCCTACCTTACCCCACCTACACACCAACATACAACCCTACCTTACCCCACCTACACACCAACATACAACCCTACCTTACCCCACCTACAC
Source organism: Coregonus clupeaformis (assembly GCF_020615455.1). Taxonomy (NCBI): domain Eukaryota; kingdom Metazoa; phylum Chordata; class Actinopteri; order Salmoniformes; family Salmonidae; genus Coregonus; species Coregonus clupeaformis. The sequence continues at coordinate 29,175 of NW_025535294.1, read as the reverse complement.
ACACCAACATCCAACCCCACCTTACCCCACCTACACACCAACATACAACCCCACCTTACCCCACCTACACACACCAACATACAACCCCACCTTACCCCACCTACACACCAAACCTAAGTCCTTCCATTCAGTACGTGTTGTGATACATAGAAATAGGACAAGATAGATTGGCAGACAGAGATGGAGTGGAGACAGCACAGGCCATGCATACCCAATCTATAATCTGTAGACTAGAACTAATACTAAAACCACCACAAGCACTACTATTACATACTACTACATTATGACTATTAACAATACTACAAATAATACTAATACTATACTACTACTACTACATCTATAACTAGTATTAGTACTAAAACAACAACAACAGAATGGTCAACACTAACTATGCTACTAACTTAATGGTAGTAATACAACCACCATTATGACTATTAACAATACTACAAATAATACTAATAATACTACTACTAGCACTAACCACAGTGATGGGAATACCACAGTAATACTATAGTAATATGATGTATCGATCAGAGCATTCATATGTTTGAAAATAGTATTGACTATATGATTTATTACAAGCTATGAGTTTTAGCTGGATACCTGGCAGGCTTGGCTGCTCCAGACTCGTAGAAAGAGGAGGAGAGGGGAGAGGAGGAGGACTGGAGAAAGGAGAAGTGGAGAGGTGAGGAGGGGAGAGGAGGAGCGGGGGATAGCCAAAGGAGGAGAAGAGAGGCGTGGTTTGGGTGAGAGGAGGATGAGGAGGATGAGGAGGAAGAGTCAGAGGGAGCATGTGGGAGCGATGGCCGGTCGCTGTGGTAACGAGGCAGGGGAGGGACAGGGGGCGTGTCTACGAAGAAGGAGGGTGTGGCTCTGCTGGGAGGGGGAGGTCTAAATACAAACCAGGAAGAGGGAGGGGAAAACAACAACAAACCCAAAACACAACGACAATCAGTCAAATAAAACTCAAAATAGAAATAGAAATTCAAAATATATAAAACAATAATAATAGGTTAACTAAAATATTATATTACATATAAATATAACACAATATTCAATATTCATAACTAAAAATATAAAACAATATCAAATATAATACAAATGTTGATAAAAGACAAAATGTAACATAAAAACAAATGTAAAAAGATTTAAATGAAACTGAATCTCAAACGGTGGGTCGGTCTAGGAGGTAATGACAGATATAGAGATGAAGGTAGACAGCAGGAGGTGAGATGGGGAGAGGGACGGTCTAGGAGGTAATGACAGATACAGAGATGAAGGTAGACAGCAGGAGGTGAGATGGGGTGAGGGACGGTCTAGGAGGTAATGACAGATACAGAGATGAAGGTAGACAGCAGGAGGTGAGATGGGGTGAGGGACTGTCTAGGAGGTAATGACAGATACAGAGATGAAGGTAGACAGCAGGAGGTGAGATGGGGTGAGGGACGGTCTAGGAGGTAATGACAGATACAGAGATGAAGGTAGACAGCAGGAGGTGAGATGGGTGAGGGACTGACTAGGAGGTAATGACAGATACAGAGATGAAGGTAGACAGCAGGAGGTGAGATGGGGTGAGGGACGGTCTAGGAGGTAATGACAGATACAGAGATGAAGGTAGACAGCAGGAGGTGAGATGGGGTGAGGGGACGGTCTAGGGAGGTAATGACAGATACAGAGATGAAGGTAGACAGCAGGAGGTGAGATGGGGTGAGGGACGGTCTAGGAGGTAATGACAGATACAGAGATGAAGGTAGACAGCAGGAGGTGAGATGGGGTGAGGGACGGTCTAGGAGGTAATGACAGATACAGAGATGAAGGTAGACAGCAGGAGGTGAGATGGGGTGAGGGACGGTCTAGGGAGGTAATGACAGATACAGAGATGAAGGTAGACAGCAGGAGGTGAGATGGGGAGAGGGACGGTCTAGGAGGTAATGACAGATACAGAGATGAAGGTAGACAGCAGGAGGTGAGATGGGGAGAGGGACGGTCTAGGAGGTAATGACAGATACAGAGATGAAGGTAGACAGCAAGAGGGATGGGGTGAGGGACTGTCTAGGAGGTAATGACAGATACAGAGATGAAGGTAGACAGCAGGAGGTGAGATGGGGTGAGGGACGGTCTAGGAGTTAATGACAGATACAGAGATGAAGGTAGACAGCAGGAGGTGAGATGGGGTGAGGGACTGTCTAGGAGGGTAATGACAGATACAGAGATGAAGGTAGACAGCAGGAGGTGAGATGGGGTGAGGGACGGTCTAGGAGGTAATGACAGATACAGAGATGAAGGTAGACAGCAGGAGGTGAGATGGGGAGAGGGACGGTCTAGGAGGTAACTGACAGATACAGAGATGAAGGTAGACAGCAGGAGGTGAGATGGGGAGAGGGACGGTCTAGGAGGTAATGACAGATACAGAGATGAAGGTAGACAGCAAGAGGGATGGGGTGAGGGACTGTCTAGGAGGTAATGACAGATACAGAGATGAAGGTAGACAGCAGGAGGTGAGATGGGGTGAGGGACGGTCTAGGAGTTAATGACAGATACAGAGATGAAGGTAGACAGCAGGAGGTGAGATGGGGTGAGGGACTGTCTAGGAGGTAATGACAGATACAGAGATGAAGGTAGACAGCAGGAGGTGAGATGGGGGTGAGGGACGGTCTAGGAGGTAATGACAGATACAGAGATGAAGGTAGACAGCAGGAGGTGAGATGGGGAGAGGGACGGTCTAGGAGGTAATGACAGATACAGAGATGAAGGTAGACAGCAGGAGGTGAGATGGGGTGAGGGACGGTCTAGGAGGTAATGACAGATACAGAGATGAAGGTAGACAGCAGGAGGTGAGATGGGGTGAGGGACTGTCTAGGAGGTAATGACAGATACAGAGATGAAGGTAGACAGCAAGAGGGATGGGGTGAGGGACTGTCTAGGAGGTAATGACAGATACAGAGATGAAGGTAGACAGCAGGAGGTGAGATGGGGAGAGGGACGGTCTAGGAGGTAATGACAGATACAGAGATGAAGGTAGACAGCAGGAGGTGAGATGGGGTGAGGGACGGTCTAGGAGGTAATGACAGATACAGAGATGAAGGTAGACAGCAGGAGGTGAGATGGGGAGAGGGACGGTCTAGGAGGTAATGACAGATACAGAGATGAAGGTAGACAGCAGGAGGTGAGATGGGGTGAGGGACGGTCTAGGAGGTAATGACAGATACAGAGATGAAGGTAGACAGCAGGAGGTGAGATGGGGTGAGGGACTGTCTAGGAGGTAATGACAGATACAGAGATGAAGGTAGACAGCAGGAGGGTGAGATGGGGAGAGGGACGGTCTAGGAGGCAATGACAGATACAGAGATGAAGGTAGACAGCAGGAGGTGAGATGGGGTGAGGGACGGTCTAGGAGGTAATGACAGATACAGAGATGAAGGTAGACAGCAGGAGGTGAGATGGGGAGAGGGACGGTCTAGGAGGTAATGACAGATACAGAGATGAAGGTAGACAGCAGGAGGTGAGATGGGGTGAGGGACGGTCTAGGAGGTAATGACAGATACAGAGATGAAGGTAGACAGCAGGAGGTGAGATGGGGTGAGGGACTGTCTAGGAGGTAATGACAGATACAGAGATGAAGGTAGACAGCAGGAGGTGAGATGGGGTGAGGGACGGTCTAGGAGGTAATGACAGATACAGAGATGAAGGTAGACAGCAGGAGGTGAGATGGGGTGAGGGACGGTCTAGGGGAGGTAATGACAGATACAGAGATGAAGGTAGACACAAGAGGGATGGGGTGAGGGACTGTCTAGGAGGTAATGACAGATACAGAGATGAAGGTAGACAGCAGGAGGTGAGATGGGGTGAGGGATTGGTCTAGGAGGTAATAACAGATACAGAGATGAAGGTAGACAGCAGGAGGTGAGATGGGGAGAGGGACGGTCTAGGAGGTAATGACAGATACAGAGATGAAGGTAGACAGCAGGAGGTGAGATGGGGTGAGGGACGGTCTAGGAGGTAATGACAGATACAGAGATGAAGGTAGACAGCAGGAGGTGAGATGGGGTGAGGGACTGTCTAGGAGGTAATGACAGATACAGAGATGAAGGTAGACAGCAGGAGGTGAGATGGGGTGAGGGACGGTCTAGGAGGTAATGACAGATACAGAGATGAAGGTAGACAGCAGGAGGTGAGATGGGGTGAGGGACTGTCTAGGGAGGTAATGACAGATACAGAGATGAAGGTAGACAGCAGGAGGTGAGATGGGGTGAGGGACTGTCTAGGAGGTAATGACAGATACAGAGATGAAGGTAGACAGCAGGAGGTGAGATGGGGTGAGGGACGGTCTAGGAGGTAATGACAGATACAGAGATGAAGGTAGACAGCAGGAGGTGAGATGGGGAGAGGGACGGTCTAGGAGGTAATGACAGATACAGAGATGAAGGTAGACAGCAGGAGGTGAGATGGGGTGAGGGACGGTCTAGGAGGTAATGACAGATACAGAGATGAAGGTAGACAGCAGGAGGTGAGATGGGGTGAGGGACTGTCTAGGAGGTAATGACAGATACAGAGATGAAGGTAGACAGCAAGAGGGATGGGGTGAGGGACTGTCTAGGAGGTAATGACAGATACAGAGATGAAGGTAGAGCAGCAGGAGGTGAGATGGGGAGAGGGACGGTCCTAGGAGGTAATGACAGATACAGAGATGAAGGTAGACAGCAGGAGGTGAGATGGGGTGAGGGACGGTCTAGGAGGTAATGACAGATACAGAGATGAAGGTAGACAGCAGGAGGTGAGATGGGGAGAGGGACGGTCTAGGAGGTAATGACAGATACAGAGATGAAGGTAGACAGCAGGAGGTGAGATGGGGTGAGGGACGGTCTAGGAGGTAATGACAGATACAGAGATGAAGGTAGACAGCAGGAGGTGAGATGGGGTGAGGGACTGTCTAGGAGGTAATGACAGATACAGAGATGAAGGTAGACAGCAGGAGGTGAGATGGGGAGAGGGACGGTCTAGGAGGTAATGACAGATACAGAGATGAAGGTAGACAGCAGGAGGTGAGATGGGGTGAGGGACGGTCTAGGAGGTAATGACAGATACAGAGATGAAGGTAGACAGCAGGAGGTGAGATGGGGAGAGGGACGGTCTAGGAGGTAATGACAGATACAGAGATGAAGGTAGACAGCAGGAGGTGAGATGGGGTGAGGGACGGTCTAGGAGGTAATGACAGATACAGAGATGAAGGTAGACAGCAGGAGGTGAGATGGGGTGAGGGACTGTCTAGGAGGTAATGACAGATACAGAGATGAAGGTAGACAGCAGGAGGTGAGATGGGGTGAGGGACGGTCTAGGAGGTAATGACAGATACAGAGATGAAGGTAGACAGCAGGAGGTGAGATGGGGTGAGGGACGGTCTAGGGAGGTAATGACAGATACAGAGATGAAGGTAGACAGCAAGAGGGATGGGGTGAGGGACTGTCTAGGAGGTAATGACAGATACAGAGATGAAGGTAGACAGCAGGAGGTGAGATGGGGTGAGGGACGGTCTAGGAGTAATAACAGATACAGAGATGAAGGTAGACAGCAGGAGGTGAGATGGGGAGAGGGACGGTCTAGGAGGTAATGACAGATACAGAGATGAAGGTAGACAGCAGGAGGTGAGATGGGGTGAGGGACGGTCTAGGAGGTAATGACAGATACAGAGATGAAGGTAGACAGCAGGAGGTGAGATGGGGTGAGGGACTGTCTAGGAGGTAATGACAGATACAGAGATGAAGGTAGACAGCAGGAGGTGAGATGGGGTGAGGGACGGTCTAGGAGGTAATGACAGATACAGAGATGAAGGTAGACAGCAGGAGGTGAGATGGGGTGAGGGACTGTCTAGAGGTAATGACAGATACAGAGATGAAGGTAGACAGCAGGAGGTGAGATGGGGTGAGGGACTGTCTAGGAGGTAATGACAGATACAGAGATGAAGGTAGACAGCAGGAGGTGAGATGGGGTGAGGGACGGTCTAGGAGGTAATGACAGATACAGAGATGAAGGTAGACAGCAGGAGGTGAGATGGGGAGAGGGACGGTCTAGGAGGTAATGACAGATACAGAGATGAAGGTAGACAGCAGGAGGTGAGATGGGGTGAGGGACTGTCTAGGAGGTAATGACAGATACAGAGATGAAGGTAGACAGCAGGAGGTGAGATGGGGTGAGGGACGGTCTAGGAGGTAATGACAGATACAGAGATGAAGGTAGACAGCAGGAGGTGAGATGGGGTGAGGGACGGTCTAGGGAGGTAATGACAGATACAGAGATGAAGGTAGACAGCAAGAGGGATGGGGTGAGGGACTGTCTAGGAGGTAATGACAGATACAGAGATGAAGGTAGACAGCAGGAGGTGAGATTTTACATTTACGTCATTTAGCAGACGCTCTTATCCAGAGCGACTTACAGAAGCAATTAGGGTTAAGTGCCTTGCTCAAGGGCACATCGACAGATTTTTCACCTAGTCGGCTCGGGGATTAGAACCAGCAACCTTTCGGTTACTGGCACAACGCTCTTAACCACTAAGCCACCTGCCGCCCATGAAGGTAGGAGGTAATGACAGATACAGAGATGAAGGTAGAGAGCAGGAGGTGAGATGGGGTGAGGGATGGTCTAGGAGGTAATGACAGATACAGAGATTAAGGTAGACAG
>NW_025535294.1:0-15000 GCF_020615455.1 Coregonus clupeaformis | reverse complement strand
CATCTACACACAACACAGTGTTATAATACCATAACAACACATCTACACACAACACAGTGTTATAATACCATAACAACACATCTACACACAACACAGTGTTATAATACCATAACAACACATCTACACACAACACAGTGTTATAATACCATAACAACACATCTACACACAACACAGTGTTGTAATACCATAACAACACATCTACACAACACAGTGTTATAATACCATAACAACACATCTACACACAACACAGTGTTATAATACCATAACAACACATCTACACACAACACAGTGTTATAATACCATAACAACACATCTACACACAACACAGTGTTATAATACCATAACAACACATCTACACACAACACAGTGTTATAATACGATAACAACACATCTACACACAACACAGTGTTGATAATACCATAACAACACATCTACACACAACACAGTGTTATAATACCATAACAACACATCTACACACAACACAGTGTTATAATACCATAACAACACATCTACACACAACACAGTGTTATAATACCATAACAACACATCTACACACAACACAGTGTTATAATACCATAACAACACATCTACACACAACACAGTGTTATAATACCATAACAACACATCTACACACACACAGTGTTATAATACACATAACAACACATCTACACACAACACAGTGTTATAATACCATAACAACACATCTACACACAACACAGTGTTATAATACCATAACAACACATCTACACACAACACAGTGTTATAATACCATAACAACACATCTACACACAACACAGTGTTATAATACCATAACAACACATCTACACACAACACAGTGTTATAATACCATAACAACACATCTACACACAACACAGTGTTATAATACCATAACAACACATCTACACACAACACAGTGTTATAATACCATAACAACACATCTACACACAACACAGTGTTATAATACCATAACAACACATCTACACACACACACAGTGTTATAATACCATAACAACACATCTACACACAACACAGTGTTATAATACCATAACAACACATCTACACACAACACAGGGTTATAATACCATAACAACACATCTACACACAACACAGTGTTATAATACCATAACAACACATCTACACACAACACAGTGTTATAATACCATAACAACACATCTACACACAACACAGTGTTATAATACCATAACAACACATCTACACACAACACAGTGTTATAATACCATAACAACACATCTACACACAACACAGTGTTATAATACCATAACAACACATCTACACACAACACAGGGTTATAATACCATAACAACACGTCTACACACAACACAGTGTTATAATACCATAACAACACATCACACACAACACAGTGTTATAATACCATAACAACACATCTACACACAACACAGTGTTATAATACCATAACAACACATCTACACACAACACAGTGTTATAATACCATAACAACACATCTACACATAACACAGTGTTATAATACCATAACAACACATCTACACACAACACAGTGTTATAATACCATAACAACACATCTACCCACAACACAGTGTTATAATACCATAACAACACATCCTACACACAACACAGGGTTATAATATGCCATAACAACACATCTACACACAACACAGTGTTATAATACCATAACAACACATCTACACACAACACAGTGTTATAATACCATAACAACACATCTACACACAACACAGTGTTATAATACCATAACAACACATCTACACACAACACAGTGTTATAATACCATAACAACACATCAACACACAACACAGTGTTATAATACCATAACAACACATCTACACACAACACAGTGTTATAATACCATAACAACACATCTACAAACAAAACAGTGTTATAATACCATAACAACACATCTACACACAACACAGTGTTATAATACCATAACAACACATCTACACACAAAACAGTGTTATAATACCATAACAACACATCTACCCACAACACAGTGTTATAATACCATAACAACACATCTACACACAACACAGTGTTATAATACCATAACAACGCATCTACACACAACACAGTGTTATAATACCATAACAACGCATCTACACACAACACAGGGTTATAATACCATAACAACGCATCTACACACAACACAGTGTTATAATACCATAACAACACATCTACACACAACACAGTGTTATAATACCATAACAACACATCTACACACAACACAGTGTTATAATACCATAACAACACGTCTACACACAACACAGGGTTATAATACCATAACAACACGTCTACACACAACACAGTGTTATAATACCATAACAACACATCTACACACAACACAGTGTTATAATACCATAACAACACATCTACACACAACACAGTGTTATAATACCATAACAACACATCTACACACAACACAGTGTTATAATACCATAACAACACATCTACACATAACACAGTGTTATAATACCATAATAACACATCTACACACAACACAGTGTTATAATACCATAACAACACATCTACCCACAACACAGTGTTATAATACCATAACAACACATCTACACACAACACAGGGTTATAATACCATAACAACACATCTACACACAACACAGTGTTATAATACCATAACAACACATCTACACACAACACAGTGTTATAATACCATAACAACACATCTACACACAACACAGTGTTATAATACCATAACAACACATCTACACACAACACAGTGTTATAATACCATAACAACACATCTACACACAACACAGGGTTATAATACCATCCAACAACACATCTACACACAACACACTGTTATAATACCATAACAACACATCTACACACAAAACAGTGTTATAATACCATAACAACACATCTACACACAACACAGTGTTATAATACCATAACAACACATCTACACACAACACAAACAGACTGCTAAAACACACATACCCAGCGTGGGTTACCTCTCAGGAGCTGTCCTGTATAGTTAGTTAGAGTTCAGGGGTCAGGGGTTACCTCTCAGGAGCTGTTTAATCTCTCTGCTGTCCTGTATAGTTAGTTAGAGTTCAGGGGTCAGGGGTTACCTCTCAGGAGCTGTTTTTAATCTCTCTGCTGTCCTGTATAGTTAGTTAGAGTTCAGGGGTCAGGGTGACCTCTCAGGAGCTGTTTAATCGTCTGCTGTCCTGTATAGTTAGTTAGAGTTCAGGGGTCAGGGGTCAGGGTTAACCATCTCAGGAGCTGTTTAATCTCTCTGCTGTCCTGTATAGTTAGTTAGAGTTCAGGGTCAGGGGTCAGGGGGTTACCTCTCAGGAGCTGTTTAACTCTCTGCTGGCCTGTATAGTTAGTTAGAGTTCAGGGTCAGGGGTCAGGGGTTACCTCTCAGAGCTGTTTAATCTCTCTGCTGTCCTGTATAGTTAGTTAGGGGGTCAGGGGTCAGGGGGTCAGGGGTTACCTCTCAGGAGCTGTTTAATCTCTCTGCTGTCCTGTATAGTTAGTTAGAGTTCAGGGTCAGGGGTCAGGGGTTACCTCTCAGGAGCTGTTTAATCTCTCTGCTGTCCTGTATAGTTAGTTAGAGTTCAGGGTCAGGGGTCAGGGGTTACCTCTCAGGAGCTGTTTAATCTCTCTGCTGTCCTGTATAGTTAGTTAGAGTTCAGGGTTCAGGGTTACCTCTCAGGAGCTGTTTAATCTCGCTGGCCTGTATAGTTAGTTAGAGTTCAGGGTCAGGGGGTCAGGGTTACCTCTCAGGAGCTGTTTAATCTCTCTGCTGTCCTGTATAGTTAGTTAGCAGTTCTGGGTCAGGGGTCAGGGGTTACCTCTCAGGAGCTGTTTAATCTCTCTGCTGTCCTGTATAGTTAGTTAGAGTTCAGGGGTCAGGGGTCAGGGGTTACCTCTCAGGAGCTGTTTAATCTCTCTGCTGTCCTGTATAGTTAGTTAGAGTTCATGGGTCAGGGGTCAGGGGTTACCTCTCAGGAGCTGTTTAATCTCTGCTGTCCTGTATAGTTAGTTAGGAGTTCAGGGGTCAGGGGTTACCTCTCAGGAGCTGTTTAATCTCTCTGCTGTCCTGTATAGTTAGTTAGAGTTCAGGGGTCAGGGGGTTACCTCTCAGGAGCTGTTTAATCTCTCTGCTGTCCTGTATAGTTAGTTAGAGTTCAGGGGTCAGGGTTACCTCTCAGGAGCTGTTTAATCTCTCTGCTGTCCTGTATAGTTAGTTAGAGTTCAGGGGTCAGGGGTTACCTCTCAGGAGCTGTTTAATCTCTCTGCTGGCCTGTATAGTTAGTTAGGAGTTCAGGGGTCAGGGGGTTACCTCTCAGGAGCTGTTTAATCTCTCTGCTGTCCTGTATAGTTAGTTAGAGTTCAGGGGTCAGGATCGGGGGTTACCTCTCAGGAGCTGTTTAATCTCTCTGCTGGCCTGTATAGTTAGTTAGAGTTCAGGGGTCAGGGGGTTACCTCTCAGGAGCTGTTTAATCTCTCTGCTGTCCTGTATAGTTAGTTAGAGTTCAGGGGTCAGGGTTACCTCTCAGGAGCTGTTTAATCTCTCTGCTGTCCTGTAATAGTTAGTTAGAGTTCAGGGGTCAGGGGTCAGGGTGACCTCTCAGGAGCTGTTTGATCTCTCTGCTGTCCTGTATAGTTAGTTAGAGTTCAGGGGTCAGGGGTTACCTCTCAGGAGCTGTTTAATCTCTCTGCTGGCCTGTATAGTTAGTTAGAGTTCAGGGGTCAGGGGGTCAGGGGTTACCTCTCAGGAGCTGTTTAATCTCTCTGCTGTCCTGTATAGTTAGTTAGAGTTCAGGGTCAGGGGTCAGGGGTTACCTCTCTAGGAGCTGTTTAATCTCTGCTGTCCTGTATAGTTAGTTAGAGTTCAGGGTCAGGGTACCTCTCAGAGCTGTTTAATCTCTCTGCTGTCCTGTATAGTTAGTTAGAGTTCAGGGGTCAGGGGTTACCTCTCAGGAGCTGTTTAATCTCTGCTGTCCTGTATAGTTAGTTAGAGTTCAGGGGTCAGGGTTAGGGGGTTACCTCTCAGGAGCTGTTTGATCTCTCTGCTGTCCTGTAAGTTAGTTAGAGTTCAGGGGTCAGGGGTCAGGGTTACCTCTCAGGAGCTGTTTAATCTCTCTGCTGTCCTGTATAGTTAGTTAGAGTTCAGGGGTCAGGGGTCAGGGGTTACCTCTCAGGAGCTGTTTAATCTCTCTGCTGTCCTGTATAGTTAGTTAGAGTTCAGGGGGTCAGGGGTCAGGGGTTACCTCTCAGGAGCTGTTTGATCTCTCTGCTGTCCCGCTGTAGTTAGTTAGAGTTCAGGGGTCAGGGGTTACCTCTCAGGAGCTGTTTGATCTCTGCTGTCCTGTATAGTTAGTTAGAGTTCAGGGAGTCAGGGGTCAGGGGACCTCTCAGGAGCTGTTTAATCTCTCTGCTGTCCTGTAAGTTAGTTAGAGTTCAGGGGTCAGGGGTCAGGGTTACCTCTCAGGAGCTGTTTAATCTCTGCTGTCCTGTATAGTTAGTTAGAGTTCAGGGTCAGGGGTCAGGGGTTACCTCTCAGGAGCTGTTTGATCTCTCTGCTGTCCTGTATAGTTAGTTAGAGTTCAGGGGTCAGGGGTCAGGGTTACCTCTCAGGAGCTGTTTAATCTCTGCTGGCCTGTATAGTTAGTTAGAGTTCAGGGGTCAGGGGTCAGGGGTTACCTCTCAGGAGCTGTTTAATCTCTCTGCTGTCCTGTATAGTTAGTTAGAGTTCAGGGGTCAGGGGTTACCTCTCAGGAGCTGTTTAATCTCTCTGCTGTCCTGTATAGTTAGTTAGGAGTTCAGGGGTCAGGGGTCAGTTACCTCTCAGGAGCTGTATAGTTAGTTAGAGTTCAGGGGTCAGGGGTTACCTCTCAGGAGCTGTTTAATCTCTCTGCTGGCCTGTATAGTTAGTTAGAGTTCAGGGTCAGGGGTCAGGGGTTACCTCTCAGGAGCTGTTTAATCTCTCTGCTGGCCTGTATAGTTAGTTAGAGTTCAGGGTCGGGGTTACCTCTCAGGAGCTGTTTAATCTCTCTGTGTCCTGTATAGTTAGTTAGAGTTCAGGGGTCAGGGGTTACCTCTCAGGAGCTGTTTAATCTCTCTGCTGTCCTGTATAGTTAGTTAGAGTTCAGGGTCAGGGGTTACCTCTCAGGAGCTGTTTGATCTCTCTGCTGTCCTGTATAGTTAGTTAGAGTTCAGGGGTCAGGGGTTACCTCTCAGGAGCTGTTTAATCTCTCTGCTGGCCTGTATAGTTAGTTAGAGTTCAGGGGTCAGGGGTTACCTCTCAGGAGCTGTTTAATCTCTCTGCTGTCCTGTATAGTTAGTTAGAGTTCAGGGGTTAGGGGTCAGGGGTTACCTCTCAGGATCTGTTTGATCTCTCTGCTGTCCTGTATAGTTAGTTAGAGTTCAGGGGTCAGGGGTCAGGGTTACCTCTCAGGAGCTGTTTAATCTCTCTGCTGTCCTGCATAGTTAGTTAGAGTTCAGGGGTCAGGGGTTACCTCTCAGGAGCTGTTTAATCTCTCTGCTGTCCTGTATAGTTAGTTAGAGTTCAGGGGTCAGGGGTTACCTCTCAGGAGCTGTTTAATCTCTCTGCTGTCCTGTATAGTTAGTTAGAGTTCAGGGGTCAGGGGTCAGGGGTTACCTCTCAGGAGCTGTTTAATCTCTCTGCTGTCCTGTATAGTTAGTTAGAGTTCAGGGGTCAGGGGTTACCTCTCAGGAGCTGTTTAATCTCTCTGCTGGCCTGTATAGTTAGTTAGAGTTCAGGGGTCAGGGGTTACCTCTCAGGAGCTGTTTAATCTCTCTGCTGTCCTGTATAGTTAGTTAGAGTTCAGGGTCAGGGGTTACCTCTCAGGAGCTGTTTAATCTCTCTGCTGTCCTGTATAGTTAGTTAGAGTTCAGGGGTCAGGGGTTACCTCTCAGGAGCTGTTTAATCTCTCTGCTGTCCTGTATAGTTAGTTAGAGTTCAGGGGTCAGGGTTACCTCTCAGGAGCTGTTTAATCTCTCTCTGCTGTCCTGTATAGTTAGTTAGAGTTCAGGGGTTAGGGGTTAGGGGTTACCTCTCAGGAGCTGTTTAATCTCTCTGCTGTCCTGTATAGTTAGTTAGAGTTCAGGGGTCAGGGGTTACCTCTCAGGAGCTGTTTAATCTCTCTGCGGCCTGTATAGTTAGTTAGGAGTTCAGGGGTCAGGGGTCAGGGGTTACCTCTCAGGAGCTGTTTAATCTGTCTGCTGGCCTGTATAGTTAGTTAGAGTTCAGGGGTCAGGGGTTACCTCTCAGGGAGCTGTTTAACTCTCTGCTGTCCTGTATAGTTAGTTAGAGTTCAGGGGGTCAGGGTTACCTCTCAGGAGCTGTTTAATCTCTCTGCTGGCCTGTATAGTTAGTTAGAGTTCAGGGGTCAGGGGGTTACCTCTCAGGAGCTGTTTAATCTCTCTGCTGTCCTGTATAGTTAGTTAGAGTTCAGGGGTCAGGGGTCAGGGTTACCTCTCAGGAGCTGTTTAATCTCTGCTGGCCTGTATAGTTAGTTAGAGTTCAGGGGTCAGGGGTTACCTCTCAGGAGCTGTTTAATCTCTCTGCTGTCCTGTATAGTTAGTTAGAGTTCAGGGGTCAGGGTTACCTCTCAGGAGCTGTTTAATCTCTCTGCTGTCCTGTATAGTTAGTTAGAGTTCAGGGTCGGGGTCAGGGGTGACCTCTCAGGAGCTGTTTGATCTCTCTGCTGTCCTTAGTAGTTAGTTAGAGTTCAGGGGTCAGGGGTTACCTCTCAGGAGCTGTTTAATCTCTCTGCTGGCCTGTATAGTTAGTTAGAGTTCAGGGGTCAGGGGTCAGGCTACACCTCAGGAGCTGTTTATCTCTCTGCTGTCCTGTATAGTTAGTTAGAGTTCGGGCCAGTCAGGGTTACCTCCAGGAGCTGTTTAATCTCTCTGCTGTCCTGTAATAGTTAGTTAGAGTTCAGGGGTCAGGGGTTACCTCTCAGGAGACCGTTTAATCTCTCTGCTGTCCTGTATAGTTAGTTAGAGTTCAGGGGTCAGGGTTACCTCTCAGGGAGCTGTTTAATCTCTCTGCTGTCCTGTATAGTTAGTTAGAGTTCAGGGGTCAGGGGTTAGGGGTTACCTCTCTCAGGAGCTGTTTGATCTCTCTGCTGTCCTGTGCAGTTAGTTAGAGTTCAGGGGTCCGGGGTCAGGGGTTACTCTCAGGAGCCGTTTAATCTCTCTGCTGGTCCTGTATAGTTAGTTAGAGTTCAGGGGTCAGGGGTCAGGGGTTACCCTCAGGAGCTGCTTAATCTCTCTGCTGGTCCTGTATAGTTAGAAGTTGAGGGGTCAGGGGTCAGCTTACCTCTCAGGAGCTGTTTGATCTCTTCTGCTGTCCTGTATAGTTAGTTAGAGTTCAGGGTCAGGGG
This sequence comes from Coregonus clupeaformis, assembly GCF_020615455.1. Taxonomy (NCBI): domain Eukaryota; kingdom Metazoa; phylum Chordata; class Actinopteri; order Salmoniformes; family Salmonidae; genus Coregonus; species Coregonus clupeaformis. The sequence continues at coordinate 6,604 of NW_025535294.1, read as the reverse complement.
TTACCTCTAGGAGCTGTTTGATCTCTCTGCTGTCCTGTATAGTTAGTTAGAGTTCAGGGTCAGGGGTCAGGGTTACTCTCAGGAGCTGTTTAATCTCTCTGCTGTCCTGTATAGTTAGTTAGAGTTCAGGGGTCAGGGGTCAGGGGTTACCTCTCAGGAGCTGCTTAATCTCTCAGCTGCCCCTATAGTTAGTTAGAGTTCAGGGGTCAGGGGTCAGGGTTACTCTCAGGAGCTGTTTGATCTCTCTGCTGTCCTGTAGAGATAGTTAGAGTTCAGGGGTCAGGGGTTACCTCTCAGGAGCTGTTTAATCTCTCTGCTGGCCTGTATAGTTAGTTAGAGTTCAGGGGTCGTCAGGGGTTATCCAGGGCTGTTTAATCTCTTGCTGTCCTGTATAGTTAGTTAGAGTTCAGGGGTCAGCGCTACCTCTCAGGAGCTGTTTAACTTTCTCTGTCCTGTAGAGTTAGTTAGAGTTCAGGCCAGGGGTCAGGGGTTACCTCTTAGGACGTTTAATCTCTCTGCAGTCCTGTATAAGTTAGTTAAGGAGTTCAGGGGTCAGGGGTTACCTTCAGGAGCTGCTTAACTTCTGCTGGCCTGTATAGTTAGTTAGAGTTCAGGGGTCAGGGGTCAGGGGTTACCTCTCAGGAGCTGTTTAATCTCTCTGGCTGGCCTGTATAGTTAGTTAGAGTTCAGGGGTCAGGGGTTACCTCTCAGGAGCTGTTAATCTCTCTGTGTCCTGTAAAGTTAGTTAGAGTTCGGGGGTCAGGGGTTACCTCTCAGGGAGCTGTTTAATCTCTCTGCTGTCCTGTATAGTTAGTTAGAGTTCAGGGGTCAGGGGGTTACTGTGAGCTGTTTGATCTCTCTGCTGTCCTGTATAGTTAGTTAGAGTTCAGGGGTCAGGGGTTACCTCTCAGGAGCTGTTTAATCTCTCTGCTGGCCTGTAGTAGATAGATAGAGTTCAGGGTCAGGGTTACCTCTCAGGAGCTGTTTAATTTCTCTGCTGTCCTGTATAGTTAGTTAGGAGTTCAGGGGTTAGGGGTCAGGGGTTATTCAGGATCTGTTTGATCTTTGCTGTCCAGTTGAGGAGTTCAGGGGTCGGGGTCAGGCGGGGTTCCCCCAGGAGCTGTTTAATCTCTGCTGTCCTGCATAGTTAGTTAGAGTTCAGGTAGGGTCAGGGGTCAGGGTTACCTCTCAGGAGCTGTTTGACTCCTGCTGTCCTGTGAAATAGTTAGTTAGAGTTCAGGGGTTAGGGTCAGGGGTTACCTCTCAGGAGCTGCTTAATCTCTCTGCTGTCCTGTAAGTTAGTTAGGAGTTCAGGGGTCAGGGGTCAGGGTTACCTCTCGGGAGGCTGGTTGATCTCTCTGCTGTCCTGTATAGTTAGTTAGGAGTTCAGGGGTCAGGGGTTACCTCTCAGGAGACTGTTTAATTTCAGCTGTTGTATAGTTAGTTAGAGTTCAGGGTCAGGGTTACCTCAGGAGCTGTTTAAACGTAATGTAGCCGTTCTTCCTGTATGGCTAGTTAGAGTTCAGGGGTCAGGGTTACCTCCAGGAGCGCTTTAATCTCTCTGCTGGCCTGTATAGTTAGTTAGAGTTCAGGGGTCAGGGGTTACCTCTTCAGCAGCTGCTTGATCTTGTGGCTGTATAGTTGGGAGTTAGAGTTCAGGGTAGTTCTCGGGAGCTGTTTAATCTCTCTGCTGGTTGTATAGTTAGTTAGGAGTTCAGGGGTCAGGGGTTACTCTCAGGAGCTGTTTAATTCTTGTTGTAGTAAGGAATAGAGTTCAGGGGTCAGGTTACTCCAGGAGCGTTTAATCTCTCTGCTGTCCTGTAGAAGTAGAGTTGGAGTTTAGGGTTCAGGTTACCCTCAGGAGCCAAGCTTAATCTCTGCTGTCCTGTAAGTTAGTTAGGAGTTCAGGGGTGAACAGGGGTTACCTCTCAGGAGCTGTTTGACTCTTGCTGGCCTGTATAGTTGGGGTTAGAGTTCAGGGGTCAGGGGTCAGGGGTTACCTCTCAGGAGCTGTTTAATCTCTCTGCTGTCCTGTAGCAGTAGTTAAGGAGTTCAGGGCGCTGGTAGGGTTACCTCAGGAGCTGTTTAATCTCTCTGCTGTCCTGTATAGTTAGTTAGAGTTTAGGGGCTTAGGGTTACCTCTCAGGAGCTGTTTTAATCTCGCTGTCCTGAATAGTTAGTTAGAGTTCAGGGGTCAGGGTTACTCTCAGGAGCTGCTTGATCTCTCTGCTGGCCTGTATAGTTAGTTAGAGTTCAGGGGTCAGGGGTTACCTCTCAGGAGCGGTTTAATCTCTGCTGTCCTGTATAGTTAGTTAGGGGTTCAGGGGTCAGGGTTACCTCAGGAGCTGTTTAATCTCTCTGCTGTCCTGTATAGTTAGTTAGAGTTCAGTTCGGGGTTACTCTCGGGAGCTGGTTTAATCTCTCTGCTGTCCTGTATAGTTAGTTAGAGTTCAGGGTCAGGGTAAGAAGCTGTTTAATCTCTCTGCTGTCCTGTATAAGTTAGTTAGGGTTCAGGGTCAGGGTCAGGGGTTACCTCTCAGGAGCTGCTTAATCTTTGCTGTCCTGTATAGTTAGTTAGAGTTCAGGGTCAGGGTCAGGGTTACCTCTCAGGAGCTGTTTAACCTCTCTGCTGTCCTGTATAGTTAGTTAGAAGTTCAGGGTCAGGGGTAACCTCTCAGGAGCTGTTTGATCTCTCTGCTGGCCTGTATAGTTAGTTAGGGTTCAGGGTTCAGGGGTTAGGGGTTACTCTCAGGAGCTGTTTAATCTCTCTGCTGTCTGTATAGTTAGTTAGAGTTCAGGGTCAGGTGTTACCTCTCAGGAGCTGTTTAATCTCTCTGCTGTCCTGTATAGTTAGTTAGAGTTCAGGGGTAGGGTTACCCTCAGGAGTGTTTAATCTCTCTGCTGTCCTGTATAGTTATTAGGGTTCAGGGATTCAGGGGTAGGGGTTACTTCGGGTGTTTAATTTCTGCTGTCCTGTGTAGTAGCTAGAGTTCAGGGTTAGGGGCTTACCTCTCAGGAGCTGTTTAATCTCTCTGCTGTCCTGTATAGTTAGTTAGGAGTTCAGGGGTCAGGGTTACTTCAGGAGCTGTTTAATCTCTCTGCTGTCCTGTATAGTTAGTTAGAGCTCAGGGGTTGGGGGTCAGGGTTAGGCCTCTCAGGGAGCTGTTTGACCTCTCTGCTGGCCTGTAGTAGCTAGCAGAGCTCAGGGGTTAGGGGCTCAGGGCTTACCTCTCAGGAGCTGGTTAATCTCTTCTGCTGTCCTGTATAGTTAGTTAGAGTTCAGGGGTCAGGGGTCAGGGTTACCCCCAGGAGTGGGATTAATCTCTTGTGTCTATAGTTAGTTAGAGTTCAGGGTTCAGGGGTGTTACCTCTCAGGAGCCAGTTTAATCTCTCTGCTGTCCTGTATAGTTAGTTAGGAGTTCAGGGGTCAGGGGTTACCTCTCAGGAGCTGTTTAATCTCTCTGCTGGGTTGTATAGTTAGTTAGGAGTTCAGGGTTCAGGGTTACCTCCCAGGAGCTGTTTAATCTCTCTGCTGTCCTGTATAGTAGTGGGTTCAGGGTGGGTAGGGTTACCTCCAGGGAGCTGTTTAATCTGCTGTCTGTATAGTTAGTTAGGAGTTCAGGGTCAGGGGTTACCTCTCAGGAGCCGTTTGATCTCTCTGCTGTCCTGTATAGTGAGACGGGGCGTTACCTCTCAGGACGACTGGTTGTATGTTAGTTAGAGTTCTGGGTCGTGTCCAGGAGTGTTTAATTTGTGTTTGTTAGTTAGAGTTCAGGGGTCAGGGTTACTCCGGAGCTAGTTTAATCTCTCTGCTGTCTGTATAGTTAGAGAGTTCAGGGTCTTCGGGGGTCAGGGGTTACCTTCAGGCCGTTTGTTTGCTGTTGTAATAGTTATTTCAGGGGTTACTTCAGGATGTACTCTTGCTGTAGAGGTTAGAAGTTCAGGCGTCTGGTAACCCCAGGAGCCGTTTAACTCTCTGCTGGCCTGTAGACAGTTGAAGCGAGAGTTCAGGGGTCAGGGCTACCTCTGGGAGCTGCTTCCTTGCCGTCCTGTAAGTTAGTTAGAGTTCAGGGGTTAGGGGTTACCTCTCAGGAGCTAGCTTAATCTCTCTGCTGTCTGTATAGATAGTTAGGAGTTCAGGGGTTCAGGGCTCAGGGTTACCTTCGGGAGCTGTTTAATCTCTTGCTGTCCTGAGTATTAGTTAGAGTTCGGGGCGGGGTTACCAAGCTGTTTTGTTTTAAGCTGTCCTGGTAGTTAGTTAGAGTTCAGGGGTCAGGGTTACCTCTCAGAGCTGTTTGATCTCTCTGGTGTCCTGTGTGGTTAGTTAGAGTTCAGGGGTCAGGGTCAGGGGTTAGGGGCCTCTCAGGAGCTGTTTGATCTTCTGTGTCTGTGTAGTTAGGGGTTAGAAGCTCAGGGTTACCCCAGGAGCTGTTCATCTTGCTCTGTATGGGGTTAGTTAGAGTTCAGGCCACATGTCAGGGTCAGGGGTTAACCTCATCAGGAGCTGTTATCTTTTGCTGTGGTGGCGAACTGACCAACGAAGTCAGCGTGCGTCTGGAAAACAGAGTTTCCTCACCCCCCTGATACCACTCTATGGGACCAATAACCAACAATCATCAATCAAAACAAATACATCCAGGGGCTCTAAATTAACATTTTTCATTTTTTCAAGGCTAGCCAACGAGGTACCATGACCCAACAAAAATCAGGTTAATGGGGAAAACCATGAAGCTACCTTTCTTTCTGTGCCCCTCACACATGCCTAGACGCACTGGGAAAGTTACCAGGTTGTCATCACAACAATGATCTGGTTTCTCTAGGGCACCTGAAACAGAGGTCAGGCCTAGAGATCATGGGGGTCAGGGCTGAGGTCTAGGGCCAGGGGTAGGGGCTAGGGTTAACGTTCAGGGGTCAGGGTTAGTTATAGTTCTACCCATCCAACAGGAGTCGCACACTACAGTCTTTCCCCACAGAGAGCCGCTGGTGCAAAGCGCCGTCACCCGACTCCGACTGTCTGTTAATGTCTATACCTGCTTGGGACCAGCAGCCTGAAATACAGCAAACACACTGTTGAATGTCTATACCTGACTGGATGGGAAGCAGCTAAATACAAACACACTGTTAACGTCATACCCCTGGATCAGCAGCCGAAAACAAACACACTGTTAAACGCCCCTGGACCTGCTGGACGAGCAAAGCCTGATACACAACGTTAATGTCTATAACCCGACTGGCAGCCTGATACAAACCACTAGTATAATGTCTATACTGACTGGACCAGCAGCCTGTAAAACACACAACCACACTGTTAATGTCATACCTGACTGGAAGCATGACACTGTTAACGTCTATACCTGACTGGATCAGCAGCCCGATACCCTGTTAATGTCTACTCCCTGACGCAGCACCCTGATAAAACATGTCTATCGTGGATCAGCAGCACTGTTAATTCTATACCTGCTGGATCAGCAGCCACTGTTAATGTCTATACCTGACTGGATCAGCAGCCTGAACAATGTCTATACTGACCGGGTCAGCGTTAATGTCTATACCTGGTGGACCAAAGCACCCTGATAATGTACATACTGACCGAGATCACACGGTTAATGTCTATACCTGGCTTATGACCACACGTTAATGTCTATACCTGACTGGATCAGCACCAACGTCTATACCCGACTGGATCAGCAGCCGATGTTAATGTTATTGCCAGGCCTTAATGTCATACCTGACTGGCAGCACCCCTGTTAATGTCTATACCTGCCTGGATCAGCAGCCCTGTTAATGTCTATACCTGACTGGCTAGCACTTCCCGTTTATGTTATATGTGGATCAGCACCCTGATACCCCTGTTAATGTATACCTGACTGGATCACACGTTAATGTCTATACCTGACTGGATCAGCAGCCTGATACGATAGCACCTGTTAATGTCTATACCTGACCGGATCAGCACCCCGTATACACCCTGTTAATGTCTATACCCGACGTCCCAGCACACTGTTAATGTATTCAGTTAATGTTGTACCTGTGGATCAGCAGCCTGTTAATGTATACACACAGTTATGTATTATGATCTGTTAATGTTATTGTGGCAGCACCCTGTCTATACCACTGGTCAGCACCCTGTTAATGTCTATACCCGTGGATCAGCAAGCCCGTTATACACACTGTTAATGTTATACCTGACTGATGACGCACCCGTTATGTCTATACTCTGGATCAGCACCCAATGTTAATGCCTATACCTGACTGGATCAGCACCCTGATACACTGTTAATGTCTATACTGACTGATCAGCACCTGTTTGTCTATTGTGGATCAGCACCTGTTAATGTCTATACCTGACTGGATCAGCAGCTGTTATACACACTGTTAATGTCTATACCCGATGGATCAGCACCTGATAATGTTATACCTGACTGGACCAGCACCACACGTTGAATGCACGAATTATACTGATGGATCAGATGCTGTGGCACTGTTTTTGTGAGCACTGTTAATTTATACCGTGCACCCTGTTATAGCACCCTGTTAATGTCTATACCTGACTGGATAGCAACCTGATATACACACTGTTAATGTCTATACCTGACTGGATCAG